>NW_015174887.1:66282-76501 GCF_001447785.1 Gekko japonicus | reverse complement strand
CAGCTTTGCCTCCCGGGGAGGTGCAGGAGGTGCAGGAGGTTGTGGTGACTGGATGGGAGCAGTGGCATCAGGTGCCCCCTCAGGAGCCATCCCTGGCCTTCTCGATTGACAGTTCTAATGGGGTTTTAATGTATTTTTATATGTGTTGTTAGCCGCCCTGAGTCTGCCGAATGGCAAGGAGGGCAGGATATAAATGTAAATATAAATAAATAAATAAATAAATAAATAAATAAATAAAAGTCTGTTGAGGAGAAATGTCTAATTTGTCATTTGTTGCTCTTACCTCCAGGTATTAAGCAAATTCTTCAGATATTATAGTTTACCTATAGCTGGTGCTATTGCAATTCATTTTGTGGCCAAGAAATTTGGCATAGCTGCCTTGTCCAATAAAGCCATGAGGTAAGATTTCATTTTGTGAAAGAGGAAAATCTCCATGGTTTACCCCTGGTGACCTTTTGATTCCTTCTGGTTGAATTTTTAATGGAAAGACTTGTGCCCATCAAGTACAGTATAATTTCTTCTGTAAGCCTGTCCACGGTTTAGAACTGATTAAATAAGCTCCTTGACAAAATCTCCAAATGTCTTTGCACCCAAACAAATTCTAGGGGAACCTACCAATCAGTCATTCAGTATGCCTCCTTGTTAGTCAGATCAGTTTTTCATGGCAAGCAAGCCAAAATACATCTTTGTTCTACTTTTTACACACCATTTGTCTGTGTTATTGACACAATACTGGCAGAAGTTAATATAGTAGCACCTTGGATAGGTCAACCTGACATTGCACCTCATAAGCAACAACTAGGTGCTGGAAAATATGTCAGCTTTAAGTATAAATTTCCACCAGCATGCTTCACTAACAACTACAAAAAACCCAAGGAAGTCTGTCCAAGGAGATATTTCATTTTTATGAAGCAGCCTCTTTTCAATGAAAGTTATGAGCTGGAGTTGCCCAGAATTTTGAATCTCAGACTTTTTTTTTTTTTTTTAAGACCAGGTCCTTACTGCGGAAGTTCTGTAAATATAGTTCATCTATCTGTCAACAACCTAATCTCTGTCTGTGTTATCTATCACGTTCTTCCTGTGAATTGCCCACCTCATCATGTAGAGCTTCTACATGTGAATCTCTGTCCTGTAACACATTAGTGTTGTTGGCCAAAAGAAACTGTAGGTTTATATGAAAATACATACTGATCCAAAGCTATGAGACCAGAATTCCACCTCCTCTCTTTGCAGTTCCATCATCATCATCATCATCATCATCATCATCATCATCATCATCATCATCAATAATAATAATAATAATAATAGTAACAGTAATAATAATCATAATACCTTTCGATTTATTGATCACTCAATCCAGCAGAGCTGCTGGCTCTGAGCGATTTACAGTTACACGGTTAAGTCATGGTTGAGCCTGGTAATGACCTAATAAGCAGTGCCATTCTAAAGAGAGTTACACCCTTATCAATCCAGTGAAGTCAGTGGGCTTAGAAGGGTGTAATTCTGCTTACAAAGTCAAAGTACATTCCTCACTTGAACACCCGAGGATAGATTGAGTTGCTGACTTCCTGGAGAAAAAAATGTCCTACCCTTTTAATAGAGGTTTAATGTGTGCTGAAGCTTTTCATTTCATGGGCATCAATACCATCCAATTAAGCTTCTGTAAAATGGACAGAAGACTCCCCCCTCCCCTTCCAAGGAGCTGAGGACAAAGTTTCCAGTTTCCAGGTCTGAATTCAGTAAGGATGTGTGATCTTAACACTTGAAGAAAGGTATGCGGGAAGCAAATGAATAGATATAAAAGTCCTATAATCGGGGGTGGATGAAGGCTCACTGGTGCCCTAAGCATTGACTCATCTTGGTGCCCCCCCTCCTTTCCACACTGAACCCCAGTCCATTTTAGTGGTTGACCTGTCTGACCAGATAGACAATGCAGGGTGCAGCGATACAAAAATGTATCCATAGGATAGCACAATATACTGTACAAACTAAGCCAAGCTTGGGCTACATAAAGTTCTTTTCACCCTTTCCCCAACTTTGTGGTGCCCCCTTTGGCCCTGGTGCCCTAAGCACGTGCTTCATCTGCTTCATGGTTAATCTTCCCCTGCCTATAATATGTAAGATTGAATTTAAAGGAGCTGGAGGAGAATACCAGCCTTCTATAGGAGGATATTTCCCCAGGCGGAACTCAGCATGCCCCCCCTGCATTGGGGGGGAGCTTCCACACAACATTGTGCTCCCAGGGCTTTCTCCTTTAGATCAAAGCAAAGACGAAACCCCATTTGCTCCAGCTTAAATGCAAAAGCCCCAGAGCTCCACGCGTCATTCTTGGAAAGAGCATAATGTTGTGTGGAAGGTGTCCCCCCCCCCCCAAATCTGCTATACCTCCTTTGCTTTAGCCCAGTACAGACAACAGACTCAATGTGTTTGGAGGGAGAGCAGGTGTGAGACCACTGGCTCCACCCCTGCTTCTGTGGGATCACCTGTTTGTCTCTTTGATGCACCCTGCCGGTGATCAGCAACATTCAGAAAGCAGTTTCAAAGAACATGGGTAGAGGGGACGCATGCAGCCACTTTCTCCACATGGTCATACCCTATATTTGACCAGGCAGTCACATGGAGGCTGGGGGCCAAGCCACCATGCTCCTGCCCACTTTTTGTGAACATGTGAGGCTTTCATCTGTACCTGGCTTCTGATTTAAAGGAGAAACAGTAGGGTGGCTTTGGGCAAAGCCTCCATATGGAAGCTCCGTCCCCAGCCATTGGTGGAGCTAATCTCTCCCACCTTTTAGCCCTGTACAACTTTTAAAATTAGTCCACAGGAGTGGCTCAGTTGTGAAGGGGAGGGAGGGTTACCAACCCACTCCCCGTGCCCCCTTTGGTCATACCTCTCGGGTTACAGGTGTCCGGCCCCAGGATGGTTCAGTTCAGGGGTCATTTCCTGCAGGAGTGCACAGGAGCGGAGCTCCAGCAGTAAAGAGCCCAGGGGGTGGGCACATGCAACAAGCCCCACCCCCTGCTCCCAGCAGCCCTCAATCAGAGCAAGAAGCAGCCAGGTAAGCTGCAGAGCTCCCCCCGCCCCCCCCGGTCCAAAACAGTCCAGTGGCACCTTTAAGACCAAGTTTTATTCAGGTACAAGCTCTCCCTCCTCTCTGTGAGGACAGATCTGCACATCCCCCCCCCCAATAGCTAGCAATCCAAAACAGTCCAGTGGAGCCTGAGCGGTGGGTGTTGCCTTCCAACACACTTCCGATGAGGTCAGGGGCTGTGGCATATGAAAATGAGCTATGCTAATGAGTTATGCTAATGAGTTCCTGCACCTCTTTTTCTACGAAATGACCCCTGGTTCAGTTAACTGTTACCAGGGGAAGCACTTTCTCAGTTATGGCCTTTACCCTGTGGACTGCACTCTCTGATGACACCCGTGCCCTCAGGGTCAACCTGATGGTGGTATGGTTCCGAGTCAGGTATCTTAATATTTTGTATGTATTATCTGATTTTTGTTGGCTTTCATCTTCTTTGTTATGATGTTGTTTAAGTGTCGTAAGTCACCGCGAGACCCTCTGGGTGAGTGGCAACTAAAACAAATCTAATAAATAAATACTTGGCAATATTCTTGTCACATCTGCACGAATGCAACTGGGAGGTGGGGGGATAGGGACAGCAGCAAGTGGTATGGTGAAGGGCTGTGTGTGCAGATGTGACAAGAATGTCTGCCTCCACAGGGGCAGCTTTTCCTGCTTCCATATGGAAACAGCCCACCAGGGAGAAAAGATAGGATGAAAATCTTATCCTGTACAAGGTTCTTAATTTCATAGAACACCAAGTCATGAAACAGGTTGCTCACTATTTTGGAAACAAACTATGGAGCATAAAAGTTGGCAACCTAGATTTTTTAATTCACCACACTTTTTAAATTAAGAAATACCTGATTGCCAACAATCCTTCCCACCAGTACCATCAAATTCCATTGCAATTTCTGAAATATGGAGGATGGTGACAAAACCATGGGAGTTTACCATTTGGCAACCTAGATTTTCGAATTCAAAACACTTTTAAAATCAAGAAACACTTCATTGTCACTAATCCCCCCTGAAAATACCATATTTGCCAAAAATCTGACTAGTCTGGTGAAAAAGAATGAGTAAAAGATATGGATTAGAATGTACAAGTCAAGCACGCAAACCCAGTCAGCAGATTATTTGTATGTGTGGGCAGAGGTAATGTGGCCAAACCCTAGAGCCTATAAACAAGCCTGAAATACCTGAAGCATTTTTTAAAAGAAAAGAGAAGTCCTAACTTGTCTGGATGTGAGAATAGGTCAACAGACACTATAATAAAGGTGGCCAAGCTCATTAGGATAAAAGTGCATTTACTCCTGGGTTTGTCTTCTGTTGTCATTTTTGCAGACTGCTGCAACTGAGATAAATATGTTTTTAAAGTAATTTTTTTAAACCTCTAATTGCACTAAATTCTGCTGATAAAGATTCTGGTTCCTTAACACATGCTCTGATATACAGCTTGAGAAGGGTAGGTATCTTTGTCTTTCAGTTAAGCAACAGCATATCTACAGAGAGGACATTGTTGGGATATTGCTGAAATGTGGGTGTGTTGCTAGGAACAAGGCGAAAGAATTAGAACAAACTCATGAGAATGGGAGAGCGCAGTTGAATGCAGAGTTGTTGATAGGACTTGAAGTGGGCGTATAAGTATTGAGGAATAATTTCTCAGCAGTATTGGATTTATAGTGACACACATAAATTTGCAGTAATGCTGCAAAACTTTGCACGATTAAGCAATGCTGGGAAACAGTTCACTGGGATATTGTATAATAGTATCCCTTTGTATTTAAATCAAGGACAAATGGAACCATTTGATTCTACCCTGAAGAGTTCTGACGAGAGCAATGTGATCTTCCAGAGTGTATTGTGGACGCCGCTGAAGATTCCAGAATACCAGAGCGACACTGTATGATGTCCCTGGCATGATCATGTCCCTTCCACGTGTTGTTATCACATTAGGGGCATCATGTGCGGCAATGCTGCCACACACACCACTCCTGGAGAGCTCCCTCCCACCTCCCACTGGCAATGAGGTAAGAGCTGGCAACCCTAGCTTATTGAGTTCTGGTCTGGGAAGAGGTGGATTGCTCCACAACCCACTGCAGCTATTTTGTTCATCACTTTGTGGATAAAATATCTGGCATCTTTTCCAACTTGAATTCTACATTAGCAGTCACAGGGCTGGATAATCCTAGGTTAACAGCTTGTCCAGCTGTATGGGACACCTTTCAACTTATTCAGTCTGAGGAAGGGAACAGGGTTGTTGTAGGTTTGAGACCTACCACTCGTATTTATACACACTCTCTGTTTCCTACTAATTAGCCAGTTTTTGATCCACAAGAGGACTTGTCCTTTTATCCCGTGACTATTGAGCTTACTTAGGAGCCTTTGATTAGAAACTTTATCAAAAGCTTTCTGGAAGTCAAGGTGAATGACATCTATTGGGTCCCCTTTGTCCAATGTTTGTTCACTCCATCAAAGAACACTAACAGGTTAGTGAGACAAGATCTTCCCTTACAGAACCCATGCTTACTGCCTCAATAGGTTTTGTTCATCTATGTGCCTACTAATTCTTTCCTTAATAATGGTTTCCACCAATTTACCCGGTATCAATGTCAGACTGATTGGCCTGTAATTCCCCTCTGGAACCCTCAGGTGATGTTCTCTCCCCGGGCCCCACCCTCCACCCATGGTCAATGTGGTTACTGGGCAGGGCCAACCCCCCGCCCTGCCCGAGCCCGGGGGAAAACCAACATGGGGACAGGTGGCTCACTGTCCCCAGGCCACACCCTCCATCCTTAAATGGCAAAGTGAAAGCCGGGTAGGGTTGTATCACTGCCCCGCCTAGGGCCTGGGGAACACCCACATGGGGTGGGTGGAGCTCTCCCCCCGGGCCCACCCTCCACCCACTGGCAATATGATTACTGGGCAGGGCTGAACCCCCCACCCTGCCCGGGGCTCGGGGAACAACTGCACAGGGGTGGGTGACTCTCTCTCCCCGGGCCCACCCTCCACCCACTGGTGGCAAAGTGACTAATGGGCAGGGCTGAACCTCCCTTCCCTGGGGGCCCATCCTTCCCCTATTCCCACTAACATGATAGACAAGTGGGCAATAATTTCCCACACCACCTGAGGCCTGGGAGCCACCTGCACAGTTGCAGGTGGCCATCTTTCCCATGGATCCTAGGACACATGCGAGTCCCTTACCAGGGCAATGAGAGTTCCCAGCTTGGGAGGATTCTTTCCTGAATGGTGATCACTTTGCCATCAGGCATGTCAGGGCCGGCATCTGGGAATGTCGATGGGTAAGGCTGCAAATCCCAAACCCCTGGGAATAGGGACCCTGCTTTGGACCCCGTTGTGACAGTCCCGGCCCATGGCAATGTGACCTCCCAGCTCGGGAGGATTCAGTCCTGACCAGTAATCACTTTGCCATCAGGCAGGCCAGTGGGGCATGGGTGGACCAGTGAAGTGGGGAATCCCAAAAACCCTGGGGATGGGGATCCCATGGGGACCCAATCGTGATGATCCCAGGCCACAGCAACATGACCTCCCAGCTCAGGAGGATTCATTCCTGACCAGAAATCACTTTACCATCAGGTGGGCCAGGGGGACACAGGCAGACGGACAGGTGAGGTGTGGTGTCCCAAAACTTTGGTGATGGGGACCCCATGGGGACCAAATCATGATGGTCCTGGGCCATGGCAACATGACCTCCCAGCTTGGGAGGATTCAGTCCTGACCAGTAATCACTTTGCCATCAGGTGAGCCATGGGGACACAGGTGGATGGATGGGGGAGGTGGGGAGTCCCAAACCCCTGGTGATGGGGACCTCGCAGGGACCCAATGGTGATGGTCCCGGGTCACAGCAACGTGACCTCCCAGCTCAGGAGGACTTGGTCTTGACCAGTGATCACTTTGCTGTCAGGTGGGCTGGGGGATATGGCAAATGGATGGGTGGAGGCAGGGAGTCCCAAAACCCTGGGGACAGGGACCCCATGTGGGGGCGGCCTGGCAGCCCCTCTAGGGGGGAAGAGACATCTTGCATGTGCCGTCTTAGAAGGGACCCAGTAACGTGGTCCGACTGCTGGGGTGCGGAGAGCAGATGGGTGGGGTGGAGAGTCCCGTTCCCATGGCACAAGGCCCTCAATTGGGATCCACCTGTTGGGTGGAAACATAATTGTGTGCCCCCTTCTAGAAGGGACCCTGAGGCAAGGCGCCCCCAGAAAACTGCTTCTGGAAGTGTTATCCCACAGTGGTTTCAGACAGAACAGAGCCGCAGGCATCCAGCTGTGGCTGTGGCACCAAGTGACATGCGTGTGGAGGGGTTGGGGTGATGTGTGTTCTCTTTGAACCGGGGGGCTTTAGGACACAGCACTTTGGGAGATTTCTGGTAGCTTACGGGCTGTTGCCTTTGGGAGCCCCAGTTGTCCAGTACGGAAGATTCCTGACAGTAGGACAAGATGAACGGTGGGGTAGGGTGTGCTCCTGATTTGTCTCACATAGGCACACTTTCCAGAGAGCATGAGTTCTCACTGGTAGCCATGTTGCCAGAGGGAGGAACAGAAGACCATGGTGGCATAGAAGGCATGTTCCAGGGATAGGATGGCTACTTCCAGAATCCATATCCACAACCTGGTGTGCTATCTTGGGGGGGAACTGGTGATGTGGGTTTGGGGACACTGAGGGGTGTGCTGGAAGTTTGGAGTCACAGGAAGGGACATATTCCTGTGGGAAAAGGACTGCTGGGGAGGCTGTGTGGGGTTGGCTACTATGAGATAGGTGAAAGGTGTGCATCGCTGGCAGAAGAGGCAACGGAAACCGGAGGACGGGGGGGGGGGGTTTTTTGGCAGGGACAGGCGGGGGGCGGGGGGGGGGGGGGAGGTTAGTTAGGGTATCGCAAAGACGGAGTGTGGATCCTCCTGTGGCCAGGATTGAAAACCAGGGGGTCTGGGGTAGGGGAGGACTGATCAGACACCATAGTAACCAAATGACCACGCTGTCTTGGCTAATGACCCTACCCAACACTTCTCGTGGGATGAAGTGTGACTGTTCAAGGTCAACAGCCTGGAGCTGGCCTTGCCCAGTGATCACCTGGCCAGCAGACGGAAACCCACATGACGGAATGCTGTGTCATGCGGTGGATGCCACAGAGTGTTGAAAACATGTCAGGAGAATAAGAGGGGAGACTTGTGTCAAGAAGGTGACCACCACCACCTGAGGAACCATCCTCCCCACCCACCCCGCCTAACATGGCCAGCAGTGGTAGTCTCAGAGAGAATCAACACTGGCTAAACACAGCCATGGTATCCTGGTGATGAGCAGTTATCACATTACCAGCATGCAGGAGGGACAGTGGGCAGACATTTAGTATGCTTATGGCTCATTGTTGGCACAGAGTGACCTTTTTAAACACTGATCAAGCATTCCACCAGGATCTCTCTTTTTATATATAATTTTATTTTTCGATTTTTATTATACATTTCAACTTCGAGATTACATAAAAGATAAGAGTCTAGTTTTCATTCATATTTTTACCCAGTTATATACCCTATTCCATCTTTTGCTTTGTACATTCTTGTTTTTACCTTGTAGCATTAAACTCAAGTCATCAATTTGCACAAGATCTACCAATTTTACCATTAAGTCCTCTTTTGAGGGAATTTTGTCTAATTTCCAATTCTGTGCCAATAACATTCGTGCAGCAGTTATAATATATGTTAATAAATATACATCTTTGGATTTGTATTTAGCAGATATATTTCTGGTGTTAGTGCCAAATTCAGTTCTAAAATTTCTTAGATTGTTTTACGTATCATTTTCCAATAGTTTTGTATCCTATTACATTTCCACCACATATGATAAAATGTCCCTACATTGGATTTACATTTCCAGCATTGGTTAGATGCATTAGTATAACATTTAGCTATCTTGTCTGGGGACCAATACCATCTATGGAACATTTCATATACATTTTCTTTGTATGATACTGCTCTCATATATTTTACAGATTTCCATGTTTTTGACCATTGTTCTATCTCTATTTTTTTTCCAAGTCTTTCATCCAAGATATCATTACAACGTTAATATTTTCATCATATTCAAAATCGTCCAGTAGAAAACCATAAAGATTCTATATTAGCTAAAATGCTAGCAAATATTTTATAATCTGCAATTAATAAAGATATTGGTCTTTTCTGTTTTTCCTATCTTTTGAAGCAGTTCTTTTAGTGGCCCACCTATCTGTTCCTCAAAAGTTTGATATAATTCCACTGGAAGACCATCCGGACCAGGCACCTTTTTCCTTTTTTGCCTCTTAATTGCTTCTACAAGCTCACACTTTGTGATTGGTTCATTTAGAATCTTCTTATGCGGGTTATTAAATGTAGTATAGTTTCCTTTTTCTAAACAATCTTTTATTTGATGTTTATCTTGTACATCTTGGTGATCTATATTTCTCTTCATTCTTCTCCTTTTTAACTTAAATAATAAATCGTTTCTCTCATTTTTTCCTAATATTATAAGATAGCCATCTGTTAGGTTTATTTAAATTGTTGAAGTAATGTTGCTTAGTATATTCAATTTTCTTTGCTATTTCATGATTCAAAAGTAAGTTCATTTTATGATGAAGAAAGTTTAATTTAATTTTATAATCTTTAGCTTCAGTAGCATTTTTCATTTTATTTTCTACTAACTTTATTTGTTCCGCTATCATCTCATATTTCTTCTTAGTTTGTTTTTTCTTCCATGCAATCAATTCAAAACCTTTATTGGCATCGATCAGACTCATAAACAGTCACCCTTCAATTCATGGGTTTAACACACAGCTTCCTCATTATGAGGCAGTTACAGAACTTAGCCACTGCTTCAATAACCTCTATATTTTGTGAAGCCAATAAACGGTACAACATTCTGTCATCAGATTGCATGACATCCTTCTTAAGAATAGCTTCTAAATAAAGTGCCCGAATGTCATCATGCAAACTACAATAGAGGAATACATGTTCGATTGAATCACAATCACAATACCTAACAGAGTAGGGGATTTTCTTAAATCTTCCTGCTAAAACCACAGAGGGGAGCACGTTGAAGCGGGCCAGCATAAATGCTCTACGCAGCTGTGGGGAAGTCAAATCCGATAAGTATTGTGCAGGGGC
>NW_015174887.1:55164-66224 GCF_001447785.1 Gekko japonicus | reverse complement strand
CAGATATGTAATCAGGCTATTGGGACAGTTTCTAAAATGCAAACGTAACCAAAATCTGAAAGTAATTATCCAAGCCCTTGTTTCCAAGCGTATCAAATTAACTTCCAAACAAATGGCCGCATAGGGAACACAGAGAGGTAACCCTAGTATTTTCCTCACAAAATTGGATTGAAGTTGTTCTACCATTTTATTAAAAGCAGTGATCCAAATGGGTACCCCATAAAGAAGCTTTGCTCCAATTTTATGCTCAAACACTTTTAGGGCCGCAGGAACATACTGGTTACCCTTGGTAAAAAAGAAACGGGTTATTGCTAGCACACAGCTATTCGCAGATTTAATTACTTCTGATCTGTGGGCTACCCACCTTGCACTATGGTGAAAGTTAATTCCCAAATATTTAAAACACTTCACCTGTTCAATAGTTTTACCCTTAACACGCCAGTTGATAGGTTTCCAGGAATCTCCGAACACTATTATTTTAGTTTTGTCGAAATTCACAGATAACCCGTTCAGCTCACAATATTCTATAAAATGTGCTATCAGCCTCTTTATCCCTACTTCAGACCTTGATAGAATTACAGCATCGTCTGCTTACAATAGCAGGGGCACCGGGCGTGAGCCCAAAATTGGGCTGTGTCCATCAATCCCCTCTAACCCCATGGCCAAATCATTTAGAAAAAGATTAAAGAGTAGGGGCGCCAATACACATCTCTGCTTAACCCCTATATTGATGGAAATATTTGGGGTTAAATCACCCTCCCTAGAGCCTCTTACTTGGCAAGTGGTATCTGTATATAATTTCCTAATCAACTGGAGCAATCTCATGTCAATTCCCAACAGCCTTAACTTCTTCCATAGAAGCTCCCTTGAGACAGTATCAGAAGCACTCTTCAAATGGATTGTTTTCTTCCATGCATTTTGACTAATAAACCAACCTCTCATAAAAGCTTTAAATGTGTCCCACACTACTTCAGTCTGTGTTTTTGGCTGGGTGTTTCTTTTAAAGAAATCCAAAATTTCTTCTTTAGTTTTTTAACAAATTCCTGATCCCTGAGAAGTCCTAAATTCAAAGTCCAGCTTCTGCAATAGTGGTGGTGATTAACATACAACATATGCCATTAAGTATGTACTGACAATCTGGAGTCACAATATTCTGACAAAACGTACATCAGTACATAATATCCTATTTTATATTTTTATTTCTAAGAATGAAGTTTCTAATAAACTGGTGGGTAAACCAAAGGAAGGAAAACTGACCTGAAATAACCTACTTGTTTACAGAATTTTATAAGAAACAACTTAAATCAAAATCAGTATTTAAACCATTAGGGATCAAGGTGTTTATTTTAAAGATCCACTTGTGCTCCTGGCAAAGTAATTCCTTCATAGCCAATGGGTGTTTTGAGTCTGCAACAATTGCACTATTGCAGAAGCCTAATCGGCAGAAAGAGAACTAGTGAAGGAGAATTGTTGAAACTCTATTTCAGTGAGTACGTATGTACTGACAACTGGGGATAACAGTTAATATGTTGTAATATAGTAAATATGACATGGAAATATAATTTTCAGTTCACAGCTAGAGAGTACCAGCTATCTGAAGAAGCATAACGTGAACACGGCAGTGAAGCCAGCTGTGTATAGCTGTACTTATATATCACGTGGAACTATTGCACTCCTGAAGTTTTTTATACAAAGGAATTGTGGACTCTAATTGTATTCTCCCTTTGTATCAAGTACTTTTTGTTACTAGCTCTGTAAAATATATATAAAAGGGTTCTTTAACAAAGATTTCAAAATGTTTGAATTGTTGCATACATTTTTCGGCTTTTGTTCGTAATTCATTCACGGAGTGTCTTTATATTTATACAATCTCCTCCTGTGAGCTCTCATTTTTGATATAGAACCCCAGGTGGTGGCTGGCTGCCAGGATGGCAGCAGGTGGATGATGTGGGAAGCTGGAGTCATGGATGACAGGTGGAGCACCCCGGAGAAAGGATACTGGCCTAGACCAAAGGGAGGTGGCTGAAGGAGAATGTGGCCTCACACAGGCTTGGCGTTTATTGGAGAAACCAGATCACAGGAGGATCTTTCGGTGGCCAGTAGTTACACTGCCAGCAGGCAGACTGGAGCCAGGTGAAGCCATTGACAGCCTGGTAGTGAAACAAGTGGAATGTGCCAAAGAAGATGACTAAAAAAAGGACTGGCAGGGTTGGCGTGACAGTTTTCCCTTCTAGCAGTCCTGCTTTCAGGGGGTTGGACAACAATGACTGATCGTGAAATGCTTGGAGGTAGTGTTAAGGAGCGCCCCGACTGGGGACGGGCCTGTCAGGACCTGCCCCAGGTGGGAGGAGAGACGTAAGGGGTCATGGAAGCATGGGCCCTTCAGGGAGGGAACCAGGAGCATGACATTACGTTTTTCCTTCCAGCAGCCCTGCTTTCAGGGGGGTTGAGAAATGACAACTGATCATGACATGCTTTGAGGTAGTGTTAAGGAGTGCCCAGGCTGGTGACAGGCCGAGCAAGACCTCCCCCGGTGGGAGGAGAGACGTTGAGTAGACATGGAAGCGTGAGCCCTCTGGGGAGGGACCCGGGAGCGTGGTCCGACTGCCTGGCCCCGGTGGGCATACGGGTGGAGTCTGGAGTCCCAGCCCCCCGGACAACCCCTCCTGGCAGAGGCAGCCTTCCTCCCACCCAGTCACCAACAGACGCACCCTGCGGGCCACATGCCGGGATCACCCATGGAGGAACAGGGGGAAAAGGAAGGGGGACATAAGGAGGGAAGATGAGAGACTGCGGTCTCAACCCCCTCCATCCAGAACAGGGTTGCCCAGCATGGATAGATTGACCTTCAGAAAGGACAGCTCACCCACCCTGGCCAGGTCGAGTCGGGATCGATGTGGGCAAAGGATGTCTCCCAGTTGGGAGAACACCCGCTTGCTCTGGACGCTAGTGGGAGGGCAGGAGAGCAGACTGGTGGCCATGCTGGTGAGATCTGGCCATATGGTAGCCTTGCATGTCCAGTACTCAAGTGGATCCAAGTTGGTGGGCTCGGAGGGCTTGGCGAGGAATTTGCGGACCATCACATTGGCGGAATCCTCCGCCATTGCATGCCTGGCGCCCACACTGGCACTCTGTACCTCCCCCCTCACGATGGACGTTTAGCACTCCTGATTCTCATTCCACCTCCTCTCAGTTCTGGGGACCCGCCCTCTCTCTACAAACTCACCCTCCTCGCTGTCCCCTGCCTCACCCTCTTCCAGCTCTCCCTGCCTCTCCCCCTCTCCTTCCTCTCTACCCCCCTCCTCCGCCTCATCATCTCCCACATCCCTCAACTGTCTCTGGCCCCAGCCACGGTGTTGAAACACCCACACTCGGTGACACAGTTCATGCTTTCACTGATGAAGTTCTGCACTTTGGAGGGTGATGCTTCCCTTGATATGGGGATCACACATGCCAACCTGAATTCCCGCTCCTTGAGGAGCAGATGTAGGCGCTGCTTGATGCCATGGCACAACCTGTCGACCAGGGCCCTGACTCAAGGGAGAACCTCAGTTCCCTCAGGGCCTGGCTCCAGCACTCCATCGCCCAATCTAGCCATGTGTGTATCCAGTGCCAGTGGTGAGCCATGTGTTGGCCGCTTTAGCGGGGGCCCTGGTGTTTGGCAAATTGGACTTGGCCCAGGCATATCAACAATTGCCGGTTGATGCTGCCATGGCCGAGGCTCAGACTATCACGAAGCACAGGGGGGGCTTTCAAGGTGCACCGCCTCCAGTTCGGAGTCTCAGTCGCACCGGGTATTTTTCAGTCTTTTATGGACTCACTCCTAAAAGGTATCCCCGGAGTTCAGCCGTTTTTAGACAACATGCTGATCGCAGCCCTGGACCACTCGTCTTTCGCCGACCGGCCATGGGCTGTGTTACATCGCTTCGACACGGCGGGCCTCAAGGTCAAGCGGGAGAAGTGTCAGCTCGGGGTCACTTGCGTGGAGTTTCTGGGTTTCGCGGTTGACGCCTCCAGCATCCACCCCACCACGGACAAGGTGAAAGTCATCACACACGCACCACCCCCCAAATCTAAAGCAGAGCTGCAGGCTTTTCTGGGGCTATTGAACTTTTATCATTCCTTCTTGCCCCTCAAAGCTGCAGTTGCGGAGCCGCTCCACCGCCTCCTGGACAAATCAGAACCTTGGGTCTGGGGCCCACTGCAAACCACGGCATTCCAAGCGGTTAAGGACCTGCTGGTGTCAAATTCGGTCCTGGCGCATTTCAACAAGGCCCTCCCCGTGGTGCTGGCTTGCGACACTTCACCTTACGGGGTCGGGGCGGTCCTGGGACATTGGCTGCCAGACGGCCACGAGGTCCCGGTATCCTATTATTCACGGACTCTGTCGGCGGCCGAGCGCAACTACGCACAAATCGATAAAGAGGCCTTGGCTATTGTGGCGGGGGTGAAAAAATTTCACCACTATCTGTATGGACGCCCGTTCACAGTCCTCACGGACCATAAGCCACTGTTGGGCCTCCTCGCCCCCAACTGACAAACCCCTCAGATGATCCCCCCCCCGGGTGCTGCACTGGTCTATTTTCATGGCGGGGTATGCCTACACTCTCGTGCACCGCCCTGGGAAGGCAATGGGGCACACGAATGCCCTGAGCCGCCTGCCACTGCCAGTCTGCGACCCAGATCCAGCCCTGGTCCACTGTCAGCTATGCTGACATTAACAAGGGGGGTTGTCGGGCTTAGCTGTTGCTCTAATTGCCTTGCATTCCTTTCTTATGCGCTTACATGGGTAGTTGCCGAAACACTTATCTATAACCTCAAAGATGGGCTGGTGGAGAACTGTTGAATCTATAGTTCATGAGAATTTTCCTTTTCAGGTTTGGGTGCCAGCTTGCTACCATTAGATGGCTTAGTATTAACCCCCCCGCGCTAAGGTACCTAATTGGCCAGCAGAGTGGGGGGGCATACGAATACCCTATATCTTATTATGCGCATGCCTATTTAGTGATTCTGAACAGTGTTCCTGTCAATGCATCTATGGCTTATCAATAAAGCAAAACCTTCTTCCAGAAGTGTGTGCTACGTTGTTTAAGTTGTGGGTTCGGACACCCACCAGGTCGGCCGGCTGGAGTCCCTCCCAGAGCAGCCGGCCCACGTCTCGGAGGTGGCTTGCTGTACCTCAAAGGACAAGCTTCTCTGTCAGGCCAGAACCCCTCGAGCCCCAGAAAGGGCCTGGGAATCCTCTCACTGCCCCTGGTTTAGGTTACACTTAGATTTTGCGGGACCTTTCCAGGGGCAGCTTTTCTTTATACTGGTAGACTCTTACAGAAAGTGGCTGGAGGTAGTCCCAGTAACCTCCACGTCATCGAAGGCAGCCATCTGGGCAATGTGGCGGATCTTCAGCGCCCAGGCAATTCCTGACACGCTGGTCACGGACAACGAGACAGCTTTTACCTCAAGTGAGTTCCAGGAATTCACGAGATATTATGGTATCCGCCACATCTGGTCGGCCCCGTTTCATCCCGTGACCAACGGCCAGGCAGAACGCATGGTCCACACAATGAAGGGCACCCTCTGCCGCCTAGACTCCTCAGATTGGGACTACAAACTGGTGGCTTTCCTGTTCAGCCAGTGCACGATGCCCCACACCACTACGGGTCGCAGTCCGGCAGAGCTACTTCTGGGCCGCCGCCTGAAAACCCAGCTGGATCATCTGCACCCCGACTGGGCATGGAGATGCATGAGGCAGCCCGGGATTTCTTCCCGGAAGATCCCGTGTACGCACAGAACTACGCCCAGGGTCCCGCCTGGATCTCGGCCCAAGTCATACGAGTTAAGGGCCCCCGATCGTATGAGGTCTCGTGTGAAGACAGCCAAGTTCTACACCGGCACATCAACCAGCTACGCTGCCGGAAGATGCCATTGGACCCCAAGGACTCGGACATGGCCGAGGTTCCGGAGACCTCACCCAGGCCCAACTCCCGGTGGCCGATCCTCGGCCTCTACCCTTAGTTGAACCTGAGACACCTCTTCTGGAGGCGCCGGGGACACCGGCACCGCCCCCCCCAGCGCTTCTCCAGGCCAGCTCGCCTCCAAGGGCTCCCATAGAGGAAACAGCAGCAGTCACTGAACCTCGCCGCTCTACCCACACCAGGAAGTTACCAGCCCACCTGAAGGATTTTGTCTGTGGGTGCATTGTGGACCGGGGGGGGGGAGGGGTGTAGTGTATCAAGTCCTGACAAGTCCTGACAAGTCCAGACAAGTCCACAGACAAATGTCGAGTTTCACTCCAAGGGACAATGGACTATGCGGATCCTAGTCCACTCCAATGGGAGTGGCCCAGAAGCCAATGGGACTCTCGGCCACTGTAAATAACCTATTGGGAAGTGGGGGGGTGTTTTGGGTGGCGGTTTCTCGGGGAATATAAGCCGGCCTGCGAGGCGGCCAAAGTTGTCTTGTTTCTGATCGAATAAAGTACGCTTTGCTGAAATCACTGCGTACTTTTCAATCATGGAAGGGGGGGGAGAGAAGGGTCTCTGAGGTGAGGGACTTCAGCAACCCATGGAGGCAGGGTGCAGAAAGGGGAGAAGACCCACAGCCTGTGCCCAGGGGACTTTGCCAGTTTTCCCCCAAGAGTGGTTGGATGGTTGGTCACCAGCTGACCAAGGGAGAGCGTGTTTCCTTTTGGGATGAGCAGAAAAGTCAAACCTCACCAACAGCTGGCTGAAAGAAACAGCCACTTGCAGAACCCACAGAAGGGAGTGGGGTGACTCTGCTATTTGACTTGCCAAGGAAACAGGCAACCACGGAGTCAAACCAAAAACGTGTTGTGAAAGCAAAAGAATTCAAGCCCAGTTTCCCACCCCTCACAGGGAAGAGAGATAAGGCAGGGGGTGACCAGGCATTGCAGTGGAGAAACTCAGAAAGGGGGGAAATGGCAAGAAAAGGGAAGGGGTGGATTTTTTCATCTGGTGATTGGTATCGTCGCCAGGAGATCCAGCAGGTTTCTCCACCCAGCGGCCCCAGTAAATCCCCCCCACCCCAGCCCCACCACGAGATTTTTTCCATGTGCGCAAGAAGCACTATGCTGCAAGAGACGGTGACGCAAAACAAAAGACAGTCATGCGCCACCTGGGCATATATAGACACACCTCCCATTCCGAGGGAGAAGGATGGACATCTCTGATTGGAAATCGGAGATGCCTGTCAGCCCCAGGTGCCTGCTATTGGTCCCTTGATGGCCCCAAAACCCCACCCACACCCGCTTTTCTGCACAAAACTGCAGGGGTGGGGTTTCTCTGCCGAAAGTACCCAAATTCTTCCGAGCTGACTGCGGGAAGATCAGATGCTTGAGCTTCCGGACACATGAGCTTCAAGCCGGTCCATACGAGCTCCAAAAAAGGCAATGTTCAGCCTGGATTTTGGTTTGGGGTCCGGGTCTGTGCCCATCTCTACTGGACGATTTTTGGAAACCTCCAACAATACCTGTTGAACAGGATTTAATAATGAAGACCATGGAAAATTGACTTTGATGCTAAAAAGGTAAAGGAAAGTGGATTTCGATGGACTATGGATTCCTCTTTATGATTGGACAAGAAAGAAATACAAAGAAATGAACTTTTTAATATTACAATATGAAGAATCTTTTACAAACTTTTATAATCTCACAGTCTAAGTAGAGAAGTAGAGAAGGCTTGCATTCAGAAGACATATTATTTTTGCCTTTTTGCCTTTCCCCCTTTCCCTTTTCTATTCCTGTTTATTTAAAAACTCAATAAAAGGTATTTTAAAAAAACATTCCTAAAGAAATCTACTCTCCTGTGTCTAAGAACTACGGTATTTCCCAGTCTCAAATATACCATTCTTGAGAAAGGGGATTGAAAAAGTGATAGTTTAGCAACTTTAAGGATTCCTTGATGGAATTTAAGGATTCCTTAATACATTCCAATCTGGTTTCAGACCTCATCACGCTCCCTGCTGGATTATGGATCCTGGGAAATGGTCTGGGAGGGGAGGGATTCTGATTCTCTTGATTCTTCTGGGCTGCCTGTAGGGGTCAAGAGTGGAGAGCACTGGTCTGTGGCGATTTTGGTCCTACCTCAAAGTAGGTCTCAGACTGTGGTTCTGGGGGACTGGTGCTCTGCCACGTGGCCTCTGGCCTCTGGAATCCTGTAAGGTTTCATCTTGTCCACCATGCTTTTTACATGAAGCTGCTGAAAGAGGTCATCTGGAGATTTGGGCTGAGTTGCAACCAATCTGGAAATAACACTCGGCTCTATCTTGTGCTTCCAGCAGATCCCAAGGAGGCTGTGGGAATTGTAAAAAGGTGGCTGGAGGCAGTTTTTGGATGGATGAAAACTAACAAACTGAAACTTATTCCCAGCAAAAAGCAGGCACTACTGGTGGGGGGGGGGAGAATTGATGTGCCCAGAGAAACCCCAGATTTGGCCTCATGTCTATTTCCTACTTCAAGCTCCCCCAAGGTTCACGATATGACCACAGTAAATCCAGATGAGGTTCCAGTAAAATTTCATATAGCCTGAAGGCACTTCTAACACAAAAAAAGGGAAGCAGCCTAAACAGGTCTATTATAAAGTACTCATCAGTCACTCCCACACTTCACATTCCAATTATCTCAATAACTGAATTCAATAACCATCCCTAATGCATGGAAGGATCCATCCGGCAATCACTCTTGTCGTAAACCCATTATTTCCCCTGGACAGGGTGATCAGCATACTTGAGTCTTTTGTTCACCTTCTGGTCCAGCAAAAAACCTTGTTCATTCCAGTCACTTACCCCAGTTTTTCCTTTTCTTTTTGGTGTGTAATATGTTTAGACATATTACACATCTTCGGACAGCGTTGGCTCTTCGGCTTTGAAATGGAGATGAGCACCGCAACCCTAGAGTCGTATTTGACTGGCTTTCGAGCAAGGGAACCTTTACCTTTTTACTTTTCTATACATGATTTTTCCTGCCTAGCAGTTAAATCCAGGTGGACCAATAGAATTCAAACTTTTTGGCTCCAATTCAATCCGTCTTGGATCATGTCATTTTTTCCCCTGTACAAATATAGCCCCCCAAAACCCTGGAGTTTTGTGTCAGTTTTTTGGATCCTCTTCTCTTCTGCCCCTGTGCCTCCCCATAGGAAACCCCCCAGAGATTTAGAGCCCATCTCAGTCACTGCCACACTTTTCTTCCCTCTCCTTTTGATCTCACAGACCGATTTCACACAAGAGCTGCGCCACGGTTGTGCCTCCCTTTGTCCCATTTCTATTGGTCAATTTCCCACTCGAAGCTGCGCGGCCGCAGTTTGACCCGTGGCTTCGCCCGATTTCCCCTGTGGTTTCATGATCCTCAAAAAATAGGATCACGAAACCGCGGGGAAAATCGGGCAAAGCCATGGGCCAAAATACGTCCGCACGGCTTCGAGTAGGAAATTGACCAATAGAAGCGGGGCAAAGGGAGGCACAACTGCGGTGCAGCTCTTGTGTGAAATTGGTCCATGACGTCAGTACTTTTCTCCCAGGCTGGCCGCAGTAGCAGAAATTAACTGGATTGGAAGAAAAAAGAAATTCTTTCCAGATTCCAAAGAAAGCACTTCTCTTTTATAGGCAATCAAAATGTGTGTTATGTGCCATCAAGTTGTTTCAAACTTTTGGTAACCCTATGAATTAATGACCTCTAAAATTCCTATCATTAACAGCTTTGGTCAGGTCTTTCGAACTGAAAGCCATGGATTCCTTTACTGAGTCAATCTATTTCATGTTGGATCTTCCTCTGTTCCTGCTGCCTTCAACTTAAGGGAAAAATGTAAGAGAGAGTGAAGATGTAAGAGAGGTGAATGATGAAAGCCACTTTGGTTCCCCATTGGGGAGAAAGACAGGGTGTAAATGAAATTATTAATACTAATAAATGTGGGGGGGGGGTCTAGTTTTTGTTTGTCTATTTTAGAGAAGCAGATTGTGCCAGTGAGAACTGAACCCTGCCCACCCCTACCCCCAGTCTTATTTTGGTACGTCCCGTTTCTTTCAGCATTTTTCTCCCATCCCTGCAGAATCCCCATTTTTTATCTGGGAGAAAGTATGGTTCAAACACCAGAGAATGACCTGCTGGCAAGGCAAAAGGACCTACCCATATGGCTTTGTATGGACCCAGCATCCCACGCGACGCAGCTTTGAATGTTTTGTTAGCATACTAGCGAAACATTCATATTGACTCCCGGACCCTGATGTGCATGGGGAGGCTTTAACTCTGACCTACACATATTCTTGGCTTTAATTTAAAAGATACTCCCTTTGTTTTCCTTACATGTGAACAGGAAAGGAGGCCTGCCTTTCCCTCTAGCAGGGCTAATAAGCGGGTTGAGGGAAAGGTGGTGGGGAAGGTTTGAATTTGAGGGTAAAAGGTGTGTGTCTGCTTTGTTCTTTTAAATACAGGTGTTTAAATACAGATGTAGATCCTGAATCAGCAGTTCTTCATAACCTTTGGAGGTGATCTTTTCCTTCCTCCTTGCTCATCTCTCACATCCCATGTGTTTTGAAGTATGCGTGTATGTACGTGAGAGAGACAGAGGGCCAAGCCTATGTCTCTATTTGCGCAGTATTTAAGTAAATTGAGTGAATCATAAAATAAAATAACTATCCCACCCTCCCTGTTGGTCTCCCCGACAGGCTTGTCGCCTATCCCTGGGCTATGTGACTGCAGAAGCTGGGATTCCTCCCCCCTCCCATCTCAACAGCTCTGACTGCTTGCTGGTTTGTGCAATAGGCTGTCATTACTTACCTATTTTGAACATAAGACCAAACTGGTTGTCAAGCTCGGGTTCTTTGACCAACTGTACCTGCTGGATTACTGCCTTACTGATTTCTGAGCGGTTGTATGGTTCCTTCATTATAGCCATAACCAGGGGTCATTTTGTAGAAAAAGAGGTGCAGGAGCTTATTAGCATACGTTTTTTGCATATCCCACACCCCCTGACATCACCGGAAGTGTGTCAGAAGACAACACCCACCGCTCAGGCTCCACTGGACTGTTTTGGATTGCTAGCTATTTTTTG
>NW_015174887.1:19952-54499 GCF_001447785.1 Gekko japonicus | reverse complement strand
GGGGGGGGGGGCTCTGCAACTTACCTGGCTGCTTCTTGCTCCTTGAGGCCCAACTGAGGGCTGCTGGGAGCATGGCTTGTTGCATGTGCCCGCCCCCTGGGCTCCTTACTGCTGGAGCTCCGCTCCTGTGTGCTCCCGCAGGAAATGACCCCTGGCCATGCTTCTCATGCTGTGCTGTAACCTATTCCCCTTTGCCTTCCCATGCTATGTTATTCTAAGTTCTTATCGCTTACTCTCGCCTGCCACAGCATTCCTGAGGGGGGGAGTGAGTGTCTGTAGGAGTAGTGATGCCAGCCTCGGTAATTCTTATAAGCAACCCCAGGAGGCTCCTTTCACACAAGAAGGTGTCCTTGGAGAAGAGTCTTTGGTTAGCTAGATGTGGACCGTATATCTCACATGGTCTGGGTAGTACTGCTGTCAGAGTCCTGGATCAAATCACTCTTCACATACACTTCCTTTGTTGAAAGTTTTATTAGAAGATTGGAGATGTTCAGGAAACAATCTCTTTGTCAGAACTGAGGGGCTAAGGCAGGAAAGGTGCATATAGTCACAATCACACATTCCATTCTCACACGTCAGCATCTCTCCTTGGACTGTGAGAGATATATGGTCCATCCCTGCTAATCAAAGTCTGTTCTCCCAAGGACATCTTCCCATGTGAAAGATGGTTCTTGAGGGCTGCATAGAAGAGTTACATGAGCAAGCAACATCTACTCCTACATGCATACACTGGCTCCCCCTCCCTAGGGAATGTTGTGGCAGGTGAGGGTGATAAGGCCAGCAGTGCATAGAGGAGGGAGGTGGGGGGAAAAGGTTAAGCTAACAACAGGCAGAGCCATGAATATCAGGATGTCAAAGCAAAAACACAATGGTTATATATGGTTAACCAACCCAAGCCTGACATGCTGCCCCCCAAGCCTCACCCCCCCCCCCCAGTTTGTGAGGGTGCAGGTGATGAAATTGTTTTACCAATTGGGAAGCTTTTATGTGCTTAGCAAGGACCCATTCATTATGTTGGGGTCCAAAATCCTTCCACTTAACCAAATACTGTAGTTGGCCTCGCGATACACACAAATCAAGGATAGCATCCACTACTTGGTGGAGTTGACGACTATCTATCAGAAGAGGAGGTGGAGCTGGTGGACGAGGATTCCAGGGTGAGGGTCCGGGATCCCTTTTCAATAGGCTGAAATGAAACACAGGATGAATTGTACGGAGATTCTTTGGGAGATCAATTTCAACAGTCACCTTATTAATCACTCGTACCACCTTAAAAGGACCCACAGATTTCCATCCCAGTTTCCGCCTGGGTTGCAGACCCTTAAGGTGTTTGGTCCAGATATACACTGAGTTACCAGGAGACAGTTCCCACTAGAGACTACATTTTCCATCTGCATAATGTTTATAGTCCTCCTTGGCCTTTGTCAATGTTTTTTGTAACACTTCCCAGTTCTTGGTTACATTTGACCACCATAGTTAACCGTGGACCGCCTTGAAAGTGGACATCCCAATGGAGTTTTGTAGGGAATTATTGTAACTGTACTCAGCAAAAGGCAACAATGGTACCCAGAAAATAAGTATAAAGACAACAGTTGTGAGAGTCTGACCCACAAATCAAGCAGTCACCAAGACTTGCAAAGAAAAAGCTTCCTATGTATTACAATCTAAAGCACTACAACATCATTAATAAATAATAAGAAAATCCTTGTGCATAGGTACATAATCAATGTCGCCTCCGGATTATATAACTTTTCAAAATTCGTTCTTCCTCAGGAGACAAGTCATAAGGAATATTACATTCAGATAGGATGCTGATCTCAGTAAATGTTCAGGCTCAAATATGCTGCTAAGCTTCTAATGGATCCCAGGCGTCTCCTTCAGATGCTCTTGCTACAACTCTGCCTAGCTTTAAGGTAGCCTTGCTTGCCAACCTCCACATGTGGACCAGATACCACCATCAAGGGCACCTTTTTTCCAAAGTGAGAAATCAGGCTACTGGGGTTAGTTCTATTATTGAGTCCCCTATGGGACATCTTTGTTCTCCGACCCCAGGCCACCCAAGAGACCTTATAAGCTCCCATTGCTTGTATAGTGACAATTTCTGGAGAAGAGGAAAAAACTTGTCCATACATTTCTTTACTTACTGTTGGACTTCCCTCAACAATCCAATTTCCAGTACTCAGTCTGATGCCTTTTGGCCCCACACACTTCCTAAAAACACTCGTTGAGTGCCAGAAAAGGCGTCAGCAGGCACCATTGTGTCCATGGGCACCACGTTGGCAAAAAGGGGTGATGACTAGAGACATTTTCCTTCTGTGATGGGTTACTGTCTATCAGACTCCCTCCCCGCTTCACTTTGCCTGGTGTCGCCTTTTCAGGCACCAGGTGAGTACATCCCTGTTTTCCTAGATCCTGAGCAGCAGTCAATGGTATGGGGAGAGGGTGGTTCCTGTTTTTCTTCTCATGTTGTCCTTGTTCTGTTTTCCTTGCTGTATCATTTTCTGTGCTGTCACATCCCCTTTTTTTAGTCTGTCGTTGGTTCTTGGTGGCTTTGACTGTATTCTCAGGTGCCACGGGATGAGCAGATTTGCACAATCATGACGTGACCACCTCCACACTTTCTAGGCAGCCCCAAACATTTCCATTGGTGTTGAGGATCGTGGATAGGGTGGTGCAGCCAATAGAACCTTGCTTCTGTGCCTACTCAGAATTCATCTCTCCCTCTCTGTTGTCATCTAGAGTTGGATCCAGAGGAGGAGGAGGTAGAAGTCCAATACATGGATGAAACCCACATTGGTTCCCCTCCACATGCTGGTAAGCAGGGGTCATTTCCTGCAGGAGTGCACAGGAGTGGAGCTCCGGCAGTAAAGAGCCCAGGGGGCAGGCACATGCAACAAGCCCCACCCCCTGCTCCCAGCAGCCCTCAGTCAGAGCAGGAAGCAGCCAGGTAAGTTGCAGAGCCCCCTTCCTAGCCCCCCGGCCCAAAACAGTCCAGTGGCACCTTTAAGACCAAGTTTTATTCAGGTACAAGCTCTCCCTCCTCTGCAAGGACAGATCTGCACATTCCCCCACCCCCAATAGCTACTCCTGCAGTGGTAATACAGGCTACTCCTGCAGTGGTAATACAGTGTGTGATTCATGGTGGACCTCGCTTGATGTCTCCATTGCATAATTCCCTGAGAAGGCAAACCTGTTTAGGCAAATTCGATCATAGGTGTCCTATGTAGGTCACCTGCCACCTCCCCCCCCGGGGGGAGCTTTCCAACACTGCATGTTTTGGTGAACTCCCTCACTGTCTTGGTTTGCTGGAGAGGCCTGCAGATATGCCATGGTGGCATGACGGAAGTGGGGGGAAGAAGGGGCCCTTGTCTTTGTCCGCACCCCTCTGATCAATACGGGTCATCCCTGGGCAGCGTGAGATGCAGCCAAACCTTGGGCCACCCCCCCCCAAGGAAAGTCAGGGTCAGCAATATTGTTCCATCCTTACTCTTTGCCGTTAAGCCTCCCCCACCAATAACCACCCAGTACTGCTCCCCATTCCCATGGGTGGTGTTCTCTCATGCCTCATCCAATGGCTGCCTCATCACATGCACTGAACAATCCACTTGGGAAACTTGAGGATTGAAGATGGTGTTGGGCAGTCACGGACATGGAATATCTTAGTTTTAATCTTCTTGGATTCCTTTTATTGGTTTTTCTTTCCTCCTGCTTTGACTTCTCCTGCTCTTCTGTTTTTGTGCTGGGTGCCTGATGAATTGTGAGTGTGCCTGCTTTCTGCTATTGTGAGACGTTTGTCTGTTTTGAAGTAAATTCTGCCAATGGGCAACTCCCTTGATTAAGGAAGTAGCAATAACTGTGCTTATCTGCTCATTAACTCTCTTTTTTTTAAAACCTCCTTAAAATCTCCTTCAATGGGAAAGAAAAAGAAACGTACTAGGGGTTTATTTGAGCCCTACGATTAATTTAGCAAAGCACCCACGCATTGAGGACTTTCTAAAAAAAGGCTGTTTCACAACCTTCGAATACTGACCCACAGGAGGCTTCTGAGAGAAGGGGTGGGATGCTTGAAGAACTTGGTCCATCCAGACGTCCCTGAAAGAGACGTCCCCCAATAGGATTCCTTTGAATGAGCAAGAGAATTTGAATGCTGCTACCTCTCCCTCTCCACAAGAGAAATGTTCCCTCTAAGCTGTGGAGTCTTGTGAGCAAAAATTCTACTTTGTCAGCTACTGGCATTACAGTTCTGAGTGAGAGAGTTGGCTGCATAAATTAGTTTGCTCTGGAGACATCCTTCCTGAGCGAGGACAAAAATGTGTGAGGCGGAGGCTAAAAAACTGTGAGCTAGCACACACTAACTCACCTTAGAGGGAACACTGCAGTGGCAACCCATTTATTTGTCTGGTCCTGCTCTAAATGATATATGGAACCTCCCGACTGATTTTAGTGTTTTAATGGGTGACTCCATTCAGATCATACTTTGCTCCTTGCAAGAAGTAGAGAAGAATCTGGAGAGTTTAAGAGCCAGTTTACAAATTGCTCCCTTTGCTGGTCATGATCTGATGAAGCAGGTTTCTTCTGATACTTAGTATCTTGTACATGCCCACCAACTGAATAGATGCCAAATCACCCTAATAATTTCCTCTGATCCATGGAATAGAGGCAAATGGTCCTCTCTCAGTGTTATTTTAACCTCCTTGGCAGCACTAACCAAGTATAGACATTCGTCTATTGACCTTATATCAGTCTTTCCTTTGCCTAGACAAAATCTGGCTGAGAGGCTCCTGCTAACTTTTAAAAGTGAATCTGTTCCAAAGGCTTTATGGAGTTAAAAAAATCCTACTTGGCATGCTTCAAGGTTTTTCTTACAAGGGTGTTTCATGATCCTATAATAAAACCTTTGTTTTCAGATGACCGTAAGAGTCAAAACTCATACATTTTCAGGTAAAATGATGCAGAGCAAACCGACCAATGATCCTGAAGCCAGTGAATGTCTGCTGCATTGTAGTGTTCACACTCCCAAAATTGGTTAGTATACATGCCCAACCATGGATAAGGTCATTCATTGGTGAGCATGCCTCCTGAGCAGCCACTGTGTTAGCGCCAGTCGCACAGCCTTTCCCTCCCAGAGGTGCCTGTCATCAGCCACATGTGGGGGTTTATTTGAGCCATGAAGAGCCACAGGAGCTGTGTCCTCATCCTGTGGAATCATTCTATGGCCACGCTCCTCACAAATGTTATGCAAAACAGTGCATGCAGATATCACGGTGACCACATTCTCCTCCTGAATTGGCAGCTTCATTGATAGGCAACGCCACCTGGCCTTCGGCCTTCCAAAGGCACGCTCCACAACATTACATGCCCAACTATGGATCTTGTTGAAGGCTGCCTGCTCAGGAGTCAGGGCTCCTGTGTAAGGAGTGATCAGCCATTTTCTAAGTGGGTAGGCCGCATCCACCACTATTAGTGGAGGAATCTCAACACCCTCCAGAGTGATGGTAGGGTTGCCAGGCACAAAGACCCTCTCGTCCATGCCTCTGCACAGGTTTGAACTACGGAACATGTAGGCATCATGACTCTTCCCACTGTGTCCCACGCGAACATTTATGAACTTTCCTTGGTGATCCACTGTTCCCCATAGAAGCATTGAGAAGAAGCCCTTCCTGCTAATGTACTCCCTGGATTGGCGTACGGGGGCATGAATCTGAATATGGCAGCTGTCCAAAGCTCTAATGCAGTGGGGGAAGCCTAATGCCACAAAGCCATTCATCACCTACAAATCCTGAAGGAAGATAAAAGTGTGGTCAGGGGAACACTCATTGGATAATGCATGTCGTCCCCCCCAATTACAGGTGACAGTAATTGGATTCTGCATGTCAGCATTCCCCTCAACACAGCAGCCAAAGGTGGTCAGGGCAGACAAGATGAAGAGGGTGTCCTCCAACATTTACACTGATCACAACCCCCCGATTAGGCAAGCAGAGTTTAGAATCCATAGAAACCATTCATTCATTGGGATACATCAAACCTGTAGTTTGTAATGGGTTGATTTTCCTGTTGTTGGTTTTCTCTTGCTGCTGCTGATGCCATATTGGAAGCCAGCCAACAGGGACAGAAGCCCCCGTTTGAGCCAGGAGTTAACAAGACCAGGGAAAACCTCTCTGGTTCCAGTCCCCTTTCCTCGCAAGAATCTGGCCTCTCACCTTGAAAGGGAACTTGATGCCTCCCTCCAACCAGATAACAAGGTGGACCAGGGTCCCTAGCAAAATTACCTACACCCTTCCAGATGGTCCAAGACGGATTGTGGTGTATGCAGTAGCTCCAGTTTCATGGCCAGGCAAACCTCTGCAAAGATTCCTCGCTATTGTGGAGCGTGCCATGCCAAACTGGTTGCTGACTTTCCTGTTACAGTTGGTATTGGCAAGCCACCAGATGGTAATAGCTATCTGCTCCTCAAAGGGGATAGGTGACCTCATGTTTGTCCCTTGGCGCTTGATCCTGGAAGGTGGCCTGAGTCATTCTGAAATTCAGCAGCCATTGCTCATCATCCCAGTTTCTCAGAACAAAGGTTTGCCACCACTGGGTGGACACTTGGTCCCCCCACCAGTGGCGACAGCCCGCTGTCTCCGCAAGGATAATGAACAGGGACCTCACTTGTGATCTTCTCCACTGGTGCCTCTGCATTCTTGCTCAATGTCGAGCCCAGTAGCTGTGCCAAAGAAGAGCCCTTTCCCTCCTGATACGGGCAATTGTGTCATCTTCTTCTTGCAGGATCAGGACCAGTGTCCTGATGCCTATCAAAAGGACGGTCCAAAGAATGGCATGAGGATCCATATTCAACAGATCATGATGGATGCACTAATGGCTTCTGGATGTAGCCAACAGAGGAGTGATTCTTGGCTGTGATGAGGACGGCAGAGGGAGTACAGCACGTCCAAGTGGGCGTGGTGCTTTGGTCATGCACATATGCACATGCACAAAGATTTTTTTAAAAAAACCTCAAGCTGTGCTGCTGCTTGGGCGGTGTAGCTATCTGGACAGTGCCTGGAGCCTCGTCACGCAATGCAAGTGGTTCAGGGAGGGATGCGTGATCATCCCAACCCACAAAAAAATACCCCGGGTCAAATATACAGCGAGAACAAAACGTGGTAAGTTTGCCATGTGACCACAGCCAACATTGCCTGAGGCTATGTCAAGCTCAGGCCAGTTACTTTCGATTTCTAGCAGTCCTGGTTCTTATCACTGTACCTTCACTTGCCATTTCAAATTCGGGGGGGGGGAGTGCGTCAGTTTGGACGAGAAAGGGTTTACCAAAATCAGGATTATGCAAGGCGGAGGCCTCAGAGAGTTCCTGTTTGAGATCTTGGTAGGCATGCTCAGTTACCGAGTTCCACACAAGGTAGTTGGGGTTGTGTTTTTGTAACAAATCTGTTAAAGGGGCAGCTTATGAGGCATAATGTGGAAGTAATCGATTATAATAACCTACCAAACCTAAGAAGCGTCGGAGTTGTTTCTTGGATTGTGGTTGTGGAAAGTTGTGGAAAGCACAACTTTTGTAGGAACTGGTAAAATTAGTCCACATCCCACTATAAACCCTAAATACTTCAGTTCCCGGAAACCAAGGTGGCTTTTCATTGGATTGGCGGTAAGGCCTGCACTGCGAATGGCTTGTAAGACAGTTCGCAGATGCATTAGATGAGAGTCCCAAGATTCGCTAAATACAATAATGTCATCTATATATGCAACTGCATAGGCATGACATTGTCCTAACACCTTGTCTACTAATCGTTGAAACGTGGCTGCTGCTCCATGTAACCCGAAAGGCATCCGCTTAAAGTTAAAGAGACCCTCAGGGGTGGCAAATGCTGTTTTTTCTCTATCCTCTTTGCGCACAGGAATCTGCCAGTAGCCTTTCGTTAAATCTAGAGCAGATACGTATCTGGCATTCCCCAGCCAATCTAACAAATGGTCAGCCCTAGACCGATGTCCTCTAGACCGATGTCCTCTAGCAATCCTAAAGAATGGTTATTGTACGACGGATAGGGGATGTAACGGAGCTTTCAATGATTTTTTATTATTATGCTTTTGACATTGAGGGCATGCTCTACAATATTGCTGTACTTCCTGTACCCCAGGCCAGAAGAAATGTTGTAACACTCTGGCAAGAGTCTTCTGGGGTCCTTGATGCTCGGCCCAAACATTGTCATGAGCTTTTTCTAACACTTCCGGGCTATAAGCTGTGGGTACCAGCAATTGCTGCCTTAAAGCTTCCGGAGTTTTGCCTCTGGCTAGTCTCATCCAAATCTTTTACCAGGCGAGGTACCCGTTTAGCCTCCCGGGGATTCAACACCTGTCCCTCACTTATAGCGGTCCGGAGTCTTGACCCCTCCAAAGAGGGGTCCTCCTCTTGGGCTTTTTGGAATTGAGGATCTTGAATCCACTGACTCACCTCTTCCGGATCAGATGTCGCAGTGGAACCCTCACTGTCTTCTTCCTCACTTTCCTCTCCGTCATGCTGTGCCTGTAAGACTGTTACCATATTCTGTTCTGGGATATCAGATTCAGCTGTGGCTTGATGTAGCAATTTTTGGAACATTAATAAATCTCGCCCAAGGAGGATGGGACATGGTAAAATGGGAACTTTAGCAACTTCGGCCACTAGGGGTTCCCCTTGAACTATGAGTGGAATTTTCACTACAGGCCACATACGTTGGTGTTTTGAAAAGCACAATATGGGGGTCCAACGCCGAGGTTTTACATATGGGGGAATTAAGTCAGCTCTGAACATACATATATATATATATATATATATATATATGGAGGGAGAGAGCGAGAGAGAGAGAGAGAGAGAGAGAGAGAGAGAGAGATTGAACTCCCGGAGTCTAACAAACCCTCCAACATTTTCCCAAATGCCTGTACCTGAATGGGCTCCATCCCGTATGCGGACCCCACACCGACATGGTTGTATGCCAAGTAGCTTCACATTCCATTAAGGGACACTCTAGTTGGAAGTGCCCCAATTGCCCACATGAAAAACAAGGTCCCTTACTACTCGCAGGACAACTATTTTCTCCAAGGTTCTCAGACTCACTAAGAGTCAGGGGACCTTGTGGAACATATGCTCCTTTTGGGAGTGGCTCAAACCCCCATCCTTGCGCATATCAGCGGGCCCGCCCATTTTGACCAGAATTGTCAGGTCCTAACGCCTGCCCTCCAGGTCCAAGCCCAGAGGTCTTGTTTGACCGGAACGATTCTACTCCCCGTCTTCCCCCTTCTGCTGCCAAATAATTGTCAAGGAGGGATACCACAGCTTCCACATCTTTTGGTTTAGACCTAATGACCCACAGATGCATTTCAGGAGGTAAAATAATCACTGTTCTATCACTACTTTTTCCACTATTTTCTTTTCTCCCTCTGTTTTGGGGTCAAGCCATCACCAAACAAGGACGGTCGGTGGATAGCCATTTTCTAGCTCTGAATTTCTGCCGGAATGTCTCATCTGTAACTTCGTATCGGTCTAAAATTAACTTTCACACTTCATCATAATCAGCTGCTTGCTGTTTCAGCAAAGCCCGCATAGCCGCTTGTGCTCCTCCCGTTATATAGGGCCCTAATATATAAGCCCATTGATCTTTAGGCCATTGGGCCATTTCGGCGGCTCTTTCAAATGATTCAAGATAAGCTTCAATATCATCGTCTCCCGTCACCTTAGTCAACAGGGGAAGTGGTACACGAACAGAGGCACTACCGCCCGTCCTAGTCCCTTCCCAAGCTTTACTTAAATTCTGAATTAATAGTACCTGGGATTCCTGTTGTTCCTTCATCCAGACATGCATTAAATGTTCTTGTAGTTCCATTAGCCATTGCGAAAACTGTCCTAAATTGAACGCCGGAGTCCCAGCGGGTTCCCCAGTGCCTCCTTTGTCTTCCATTTTCTTTGTTACCGAAAATTGCCATTCCCAACCTAAGGGCCTCGGCAGGTGAGGCCGCACCGCTATACTCCCCGTACAGGCCACCACTTTGTCACGCTCCAGATTAGCAGGGGGTTCAGCACGGTCGTGAGTCGAATCCAGGTTGGGAGGATGAACCCCAGGTCCAGGTTTTGCCTCAGAATTGTTGTTGGTCTAGTTAATATCACTAGCCACAACTGGGAAAGTTCACATAGACGAGTCCGAGTGGATCCTTCTCCCTCCTCTCTATATCCTCATGAACTCTCACTCATTCCTCCCTGGCTTCACCTGTGTGGTTCTTTTATTTGTTCAGCCTCCACACCTGTTTCGCCCGCCACCCATTTCTTAAAGTAACCAAGCAACCAGCCAGGTTTCCAAGGGGTCTTGGTCTCTACATTCCACCCTCCAACCCTGCCTCCATCAGTCGGATCCCTGACGGCCCGCCCAAGTGGTCCCGCGGCCGCTACACCCTCCCTTCCTCGGGCTGTCGCCTCTCTGTGGACATTGAGCCAGGGTCCTGGGACTTCCCGGGAACGGTGTAGGACCGGTTTCTCGGCACTGAGCTACGGGGTTGATTTCCTGCATAGTCAGGAGGGGGTTGACATTGCCCTCCTGACATAATGTTTAATATAAACTCCAGAGTTTGATTTATATACTGCAATTTTGTTTTTCTCTTTTGTAATGTAAAAATCATAAATAAATCTTTAAAAAAAGAAAAGAAAGAAATTTGTTTTATGGTGCCTGATACATCTTCTTGATCATTAAGGGAAAACAAAGATTCCCCCCACCACCCATGTAGAATGGAAAATTCACTCATTTTGTCTCTTATTCTGAAAATGTTGCTGTAGTTCTCCAGTGTTTTTTAATCAAGTTCTCATTTGTTTTGATGTCCCCACCTTGTGACTAGTTGTGGTGTAAGTTTTTCCCAGCAGCATTAGGCAGTGGTCAGTCATTTAGGAGAGCAAAATAAAAGAAAGCCAAATTATGAATAAAAATAGCAGTGAAATCTGTCATGAGCCTCTGCCTGCCTGAAGAAACCCAAGTGTATCTAATGGTACAATGGGTCTGTAGTAATCTTGCCTAAATGCAGACTATGTATAGACCCAATCACACAGCATGAACCCATATGTCCAGCTTGTGTTTCCACAGAATCTGCTGCCTCAAGAGTGCCTCTGAGTATGTGCAGACTACATTTTCCTTTAGGTAACAAAGTATTTTTATAGACCTTTAGGGCAAACTCTTAGAGCAAACTCTGTTTAGGATTTCACTGTAAGTGAGCACATAGAGATTAGGGTTACCCAGGTCCCTTCTGGCAGAGCAATTTACCAGTAGAAAAAGAAAGGCCCAGGCCACATTGCTGGTGTCACACAGGAACTGACGTCATCATACCAGTGACTTCTGGGTAATGCTCTGGTATTTGGGAAAAACTCTATGGTAAAATTGGCTTCTATCATAGAGTTTTTGACTAAACACCAGAGCATTGCCCAGAAGTTGCTGGCTCGATGACATCACTTCCTGTACGACACCGTCAACATGGACTGGGCCTTTCTCTTTCTACTGGTAAGTCCCTCTGCTGGGCAGCTGGGGGGCAGGGCCTGGTGGGGGGGGGTTGGCAACCATAATAGAGATGTATGTCAAACATCACAGTGTTCAGGAAACTGTTGATCCCTCCAAGAAGAGAAGATAATACATCAATATTTACACAATTCAAGAAGAATATGATGAATCTAATTGGTTAAAGTTGGAGGAAGTAGTCCTTATGGTCGACAATGCATATCTGGTCATGTAGCAATAGAATAAAACAAGTGGGGGACCCGCGATACTCGCGGGAGAGGGGGACCTCCACCAAGTACCATCAAGGCCCTGCGGGATCTGATGCAATTCCACAGGGCCTACAAGGCAGAGATGTTCTGCCAGGCTTTTCCATGAGGACAGTAACAGTTCCATCTTGTTTTATGACTTTTGTACATTGCCCACAGCCCTGCTGTGGCAGCAATTCATAAATATAATAAATAATAATAATTACTATTATAATTATTCAGTAGTTTGCAACAGACTAGAAAAACCACAAGGCTCGTTTGACATAGCATCTTCTTCATCTATGCTGAACTCCTGCTTTTTGCCCCGAAACACCAAATCTGGAGTGACAAAAATTACCAAAATGACATGCCTGGAAAAATTCTCCCAATCCCCCCGTAGCGAGGCCTTGGGAGGCTTCAGCCGCCCGGGCCTCGCTGTTCCCCCCCCCGCCGCCCTGCTCCGTGACTGCCCGCCCGGTGGTGGTGGCTCCCCCCTCCCCCCGGCTCCGAGCCAGTCAGCCCCCCCGCTCGCCGCTCGCCTTCCAAGTGGCGTTGGCGTTCGTAGAGCGTTACGTGCGCATGCATGCGCACAGAACGCTCTTGCACTTTCGGGGGGCCATCCCGATATTTTTTTTAGTTTTTAGATTTTTTCCCCCCGTGGGGACTGCCCCAAGAGTGCACAAACCTTCCCCTCCCCCCCAAGTGCCCCCGGAGCGCTGATTTAGCGATCCGCACTCCGGGGGCCACTTGGCTATTAGATATATAGATATGGCTTGGTTATTTTACCCTTGAGTCATTTTGAGAGAAAGAAAGGCTAACTGAAAATGATCCAAGTAACTGCAATGAGACCATGCCCCCCAACTTCCCCGCTCTGCAACTGGGAAGTGATGCAGTGGTACTAACAGCAGTTGAGAAGGGGGAATATTCCTACCCCCCTTCATTACCCTACTTCCCTTCACATAGTTTCTGTGCTGCCTAGTGCATTCTGAGATCTGTAGTTCCCAGTAGGTTTGGAAGTAAATTCCTCAGAATGTACCAGAGGCTCAGTACTCAATAATATCATCATTGTCGTTGTTGTCATTATCATGAGTTAAACATACATACACACACAAGTTCAGCAATGCCTGTCACATGGATCATAATTCTGATATTTCCCCTCCTTCAGTCTAGAGGTTGGTGATGGTGGCCAATTTGGCTGGTCTGCTCTTGGAGATCAATGGCCTTGGATGGGTTCCATATGGAGTTCCCTGCCACAGTGGGTGGGATTCCTCTTGGTATTTTCATTACTCTCTAGCATTTAGAGATGACTCGGTAGATATGATTGCTCATTGTTGTTTTTACTACAGTGACAAAGCAACTGGATAAGGGCTTGGGATAATTCTGACTGATTTCAGGCTACAGCCCATTTGAAGGCCTACTGCATGGTGGTGGCAGCGGCAAGGAAAGATAAACTTACTGCTATTATATACTTATGAAATGGTCCATTGCAGCTTTTTTGATCACCGAGAGGTCTTTATAAAGGATCCAAGGAAGATCAGATAAAAGTTTGAGTGGCCCACTGCAACTAGATTTCTCTCTTTTAAAAAAAAATTTTTTATTGTATCATAAAACAAGTTACAAAAAAGTCAAGTACCATAATAATAACAATATTCCAATAATTTTGTGTAACATAAAAAATCTGAAAAACTACATTTGTGCTTTTCACATTTCAGAAACATTTAATTCGCTCTGGTATGTCTTGAGAACTACAGTATTCATCTATGTATTTGCCAATATGAAATTGCATTGTGTCTGTATTGCTTATTTGTATAGGAAGTGTAGGATATAACATGCAGTATAGAGTTGTGTTCCATGTTGAAATAGTCTTTACAGCCACCTCTGGAATTGCTGCCAGGAAGAGGGCAAGAAATCTTCTGAAGCTAAAAATTCTAGTATAGGGTTCCATTTATCCATTATAGGTTTATCTATTGGTTTCAGTGGGATTTCAATACCTATGATTTTGTGTACCATTTGTTTTATGTCCTCCCAGAATTCTGCAATCCGTTCGCAATCCCACCAAGCGTGGGCAAATGTACCTAACTTATCACATTTCCCCCAACATTTGGGGGAAATTGTTGGTTGCATGTGTGAGAGACGTTGGGGGGTCAGATACCATCTTGTTAAGATCTTAAAATCCTGTAATTCTAACGGAATAGAACATGGATATGGATTTTTTGTCTCCCATACTTCTTTCCAAAAATTCTGATCAAGCTCAGTCTCACAGTCTTTTTGCCAAAGCTTCTGGTAAGGAAGTATTTTCGGAGCATTAGCGGTATTCAGTAAATGATAAACTGCAGATATCAGTCCCTTATCTGAATATTCAAACATCTGGAATGTGATTTCAAAGTCAGTACACGGTTGTCCCATTACCTCTTTCATATGCATCTGTTCTGTAGCATGTTTAAGTTGTAAGTATAGAAACCATGGTACTACACTGCCCAGTTTGTGATCTATTGCTGTTTTAGGTAGTATTCCTTTTTTGGAGGTTATGTCTCCGTATCTAATCATCCTCGCCTTTTTCCAAATGTCTAGATGTGCTGGTGAGGTTGCGTCTCTAAACCAAGGTTGACAGATGAAAGGTTTGAATCTGGATATCGGTGGAAGAAGTGTTTTGTATGTTTTTTTCCATATAGCCAACATAGGCCGCAGGAGTAGGTATGACCCTTTTAAAGTACTTGGGAGAGGAGTATTTTCCCAAAACATAGCTGGTATCATTACTGGGTAACTCATGTCTGAGTAGATTTGGATCCATTCCTGAGTGGGTTGTCTGCGTAGAATTTTAATTATATTAGCTAATAAAACTGCCTGTCTGTATTCTTTGATGTTAGGGTATCCAAAGCCTCCTCTGTTTTTTGGCCTGCATAGTGTTGTGAACCCTATCTTGACTTTTTTCCCGGCCCATAAAAATCTATTGAGAGTCTTTTGCCATGTGTTTAGGTTTATTCCTGAGACGTCTATAGGGAGCGCTCTAAATAAAAAGATATATTTCGGGAGGAGAAAAGATTTTATAAGATGAAATCTGTCAGCCCATGTGGGGTTTAATTTTTCCCATTTATTTATTAGTTGTTCTATTTCCTTATGTACCTCGATATGATTGTGTTTAAGTAAGTTAGATCTATCATGCGTTAGCTTGATCCCAAGATAATCAGTGACCCATTCAAATGAAAGAGTTAGTTTTAAGTGAGCTTGGATCTCTTCTGGGAGACAGATGGGCATTAGTTGGGATTTCGATTCATTAATTTTGAGACCTGAAATTTTGCTGAATGTAGTTAGTACTTGCATTAAATTTGGGATAGAAATGTCTGGTTTAGTCTGATTTCTCTTTTGAGGATGAAATAATGTGCTCTGACTTGGACTGTACATTGGAATCAAGAACTATTAACATGGAAGAACGTTTTAAGTGAGCTTGGATCTCTTCTGGGAGACAGATGGGCATTAGTTGGGATTTCGATTCATTAATTTTGAGACCTGAAATTTTGCTGAATGTAGTTAGTACTTGCATTAAATTTGGGATAGAAATGTCTGGTTTAGTCTGATTTCTCTTTTGAGGATGAAATAATGTGCTCTGACTTGGACTGTACATTGGAATCAAGAACTATTAACATGGAAGAAAATGGCAAAAGAGGTTAAATGCAGCATGAGCCCATATTAGAATAAAAATTATTTTCAAGTGAGGAGAAACACAGAACTGCTCTTTTGGTTTTCTTTTATCTACAGTTTTAAGATGGAAAATCCAATGGTCACTTTCTTTCCCCTTTGGAAAAAAATGATAATATGGATAAAAATGTATAATTGGATACATTTGAATGCCCCGGATCTACTATGTGGGGTTATTATATCACTCATTGTAATGGTCCATCAACTTTGTATTTTATTCATTTATTTAAAATATTTATAAATCTTCCTTTGCCCCAACAACTGGGCCCCAAGGCAGATAAGAGAGTTGTGACACACAATATTAATTAAAACAAAGTACAACATTTAACATTTAAAAAGCCCTTGAAGCCCTCTTGAATAGTTGTCTTTTGTCATCTGGTTGGGGGCCTTCCTGGATTCTTTGGGGAGGTTATTCCAAAAAGCAGGCAGCCATTGAGAAAGCCCACGAAATGGACGACAGCTGCCTGCACCCAAGTTGTGGAAAGTTCAGCCCAAAGACGTTGTTGTGCTGAGCAAAGTTGTCCTATGGGCCCATAATATCCTTGATCAACTTGACTAAAGTTCTACAGAGACATGGTGATCCTTGAAATGAGCTGGATTAATATTAGTAGACAGATAAGCTTGAAGCTTGTGGTATTATGACAGGTCTAAAGTAAGTATTCAAAGGGAATGGAAGCAACAGGAAAAATACGGCCTGATACATGATACAGCTGAACAGGGTCCTGGCAGATGACATAATGTCTGGCAAGAGTGATTGCCACAATTGTTGACTGCTGCGAGCAATAATATTCATAGCATCTTGTAGAGGATTTAAAAAAATACTTATAAATCAAAATGTGTTTTCCCCCTTCCATTCGTTTGGAGTTCTGGAAATTTCATATCCCACAAGTCATTGCTAACTACCTATAGCAAGTTATAAAAACCATTATACTGAAGGAAAACCATAGACCCACAGATGGCTAGATAGTCTCCACTCTTTTAGATTCAAGCCCAGTAGCACTTTAAAGACCAACAAGATTTCTGGAGTATAAGCTTTCAGAAATCTCCCTTCATCAGATATCTTGAAATCCGGCAATGATAAAATGGGCAATTAATATGAATAAGGAAATAGCTATGTAATCTTGGGAATGTTTATGGAAAAATTAAATGAAAATTTCAACATGTAATAATTTAAAGGAAAATTGTTTTAAAATGATGTATAGATGGTATATGACGCCTAAAAAGATTGCTAATATGAATGATAATATGTCAAATAAGTGTTGGAAATGTAAGAAAAAAGAAGGTACTTTTTACCATATGTGGTGGACTTGCGACAAAGCAGTAACTTTTTGGACGGAGGTCCATAATGAAATGCAAAAAAATTTGAAATGTAACTTAAAAAAAACCCCAGAAATACTTCTTTTGGGTCTTAAGATGGAAGAAGTGAATGTAACTAAGAGAACTTTGTTATGGTATTTGATTACAACGGCAAGAATGACTTATGCGCAATATTGGAAACAAGATCGAGTACCGGAGGTTTGGGAATGGATTAAAAAAATGCTTTTTATGGCAGAAATGGACAAATTGACAAGAAAACTTAACAACAAAGAAGACGAAGAATTCTTTGCAAATTGGATGGATTTTAAAGAATATCTAGAGAAATATTGGGATGTTTGAAACAATTTATTATGCTTTAATAATTATTAGGAATGGAATGAGTAAAGAGTTGAACAGAAGTTAATGGTAGTTAAAGAAATGTTACCTATAAGATAGATTATAAGAGAAAGATAGTTAACATAATAGTTACTTATTAAACTGTGGTTTAGTAGAAAGATTAGATAACAATAAGAAATTTGGTAGGGGTGGGATCGCTGCGGGAAGTCTGGAGCGGGGGAGGGAGGGAAGAAGGGAAGAAGGGAAAAGGGCTATATTGGAAATAAGGGAATGTTATAATGTTGGACATGTTGTTATAACCCGATAATAAAATGTTTTTGAAAAAAAGAAAGAAAGAAAGAAATCTGGAAATGGAGCCTTGACTCTTGAAAGGTTATATTCCCCCCTCCTGAAATCTTGTTTGGTCTCTAAGGTGCTACTGGACTCAGATCTGGCCGTTCTACGGCAGACATTCCTCCCTGGCCAACAAATACGAACACCCTTGTTCTCCACAGCCTAATGCAAACATTCTAATTATGAAATCACTATGGAATTCTTGAGGTGAACATCTGAGGGGGACAAGCTAACAACTCAACACACCTAATACACATGGTGATGTTTTAAAATGAAAAATAGGCCACATGAAATCAAGAAACTCCACGGTGAGTCTAGACCTAAGAAGCTGCGCAATAGCTTAGGCTTCTCCTACTCATTTTGCTTCTGCCTCCGCTTTATTTTAACTGGTTTTATTGGCAGAAGTCAACCAAAAGCAAAGCAATCTGCATTCTGTTTTTCTTTCCTGCTCCTAGACTCACTGATCCTGCAGTACAGAACACAGTAGGACCTTAAAACAGAAGTAAAGCTGCTTTGCTTTTATTCCCCAATAAACTGGAAGGGACAAGTTGAGAAGCTGTGCTTTACAGTTCTAAATTTCCTTCTCTGTCTCAGGAGAAGCCCACCTCCTGGCCTCCATGTGCATGAAGCTCAAGAGACTAGCAAATCAAGATGTCTGTGCAAAAGGGGAAATCCTATGCTATCCTTTGGATTGACCTATTCCTAACTGCATAGTTGACCATCCTGTCACACCAAATCTGTTTGCTCTGTGATGTTAGCGGACAGCATGAGGAGATTTCCTCCTGAGGCCCTGCCTCTTCTTAGCCATGGAGATAGGCATCCTCCCAGTGTTCCGATGATTCCTTCAGAGAGCTGCCAAGAGACAGGGAAAAGGAGTCTCCTTGGTAAATATCACACTCTTCCAGGCCCCACCGCTACTGCTTTCCTGATTTTCCTGTGCTACTCTGACCCTCTCACACTCAGCCTTCTCCTCCCTCCCGCTTAATTAGCTGATACTTACCGCAGTATATCTGCAAAGGCAGTGAGCAAGGGTTTGCAGTGGTACTGAACACCGTGTTTGGCACAGAGGGATTTCACCAGGGGAGCCACTTTCCAGTAATTGTGTCGAGGCATTGTTGGGAAAAGGCTGCAGAGAGAGAGAGAGAGAGCAAAGGATGGATTGAAGGGGTTATTACAGAGCATTGAAAGAGACATTTCTACTAAAGATCATCCCACATTTCATGGAAAGCCTCTCTCAGACACATTCAGAGAAGTGCCTTATTCCATACCACATCTTTCTCTCTGGTCAAATCTGCATTTGTCTTTCCCACCAGTGTCCCAGCCTTCTGACTGTCTTAAAAAAAACCTGTCTACATTTGCTTTCATTTTCGCACTTCAACTGTGCGAGTATACTTTTGCCTGTCTACATATGTTTATCGCCCTCTCGTGGCGGCTCCATTGTAATTGTGCCTCTGCACTGCTTTGAAAGAATCTTCTCCAAGCAACTTTCAAACAAGCATAGAGAAAGACGGCATCACAGAAGCACGAAACTAATTTTAAAATGCAAATTCAGATTTGACCTCTGTTTCTCATACTCACTGATGCTCAATCTGGAAGTTTAAGTGCCCCGTATACCAGTCGTTGAACAGGGATTGGTCCACATTGCATGTTGCCACAAGCTAAACGAATAAAAACAAGACCTCCATTATTGCCAACATAATATATTTTATAACAACAGTGCCTCCGCTTAGTTGCATTTCTAACCATTGCTCCACGTCCTTCTCCATTATATCTCGTCGATCATAAGCAATTATTTTAAATTGTTAACTGCCTTGAGTGCTTTGATAGAGACATGGAATGCAATTAATTAATTGTCCCTATCTTTGTAGGCTGTATTAGTGTGTGTGATTCCCACCTCTCCCAAGACTGTAAGTGCACTGAGGCTCCACAACCTATATGATGCTGCTGTGTTAGCCTAGTGTGATTCATGTGTATAAAGAGGTGATTGTAAGGTCAGAATGGGTGATCATGTTTGGAGGGTATTCTAACCATTAGGATTATTGCAACACACCTCTTAGCCCTGTCAATGTGCCATAAATTAGGGATACTTAAAGTTCAGCTCACTTCCCATTGACCAGTGGTGACCAAGCAGCCAATTGATCTATGGGCAATTTGGGTGTTTTGTGTGTATTTGCAGGAACAGGCTACTTGCAGCCATTAGCATCAAATTGCAGATTATGAAGGGTCAGCTGAGAATCAGTTTCTGATTGTCTGCTGGGGAAATTTTGCTCTGTACCCAGCAAAGGGGGTTTTTTTTGGGGGGGGGGATCAGGAGCCAACTTTCAGCTCATCAGCTGGAAACTGGGTTCTTCTTGTTGGGGAAAATAGTTAAAAAAAATGCTTAAATACTCAGAGTTTGCAATGGATCTTTGCTTCACTGGAGAGGAGACATTTCTTTCTTTGAGAAAGAACTTTATTTCTAAGGGTAAAAGGTACACAGGAAACATACAAACAAAAGAGCTATCTAGAGCTACATTGTTACATGCTACTGCTACAATCACATGGTCACACAACAATGGAGAATCCTCCTCCTTCTTGACCCCTAGAAGGAAATCACCTGAATACATTAACCAATCAATACCATTTACTTTCGCGGGCTATTCTTACATTGGCTGTCTGCCAGGTTTCCTTCCAGGTCAGTGTAAACAATGGTATAGAAGGTAAACAAGTTAACCCTGTAATGGCTGGAATCTGGACCTTGCAACCCACACATTTCCAACACTTCTGATCTTCCATCCTGGAAAAGTTGCTGCATTCCAGAATTGGTGAGATGCAGTAAACATGGGGAAATTGATCAGAAGCCCAGCTGATTTCCTCTCTGGTGTCCCTACCTCAGGCTGTCAGCTTGAGCTGCAGAGAAAAAGAGAGAAGCAAACTCTTTCTCCTCTCTCTTTTGCAATGGGGAGCTCAGAAGTATTGCTTCTGTCCCCAGCCAGCTTGGAGAGGAGGACACAGAAAAGAGCTCTTTCTCCTTTCCCTTTTACAACTTACCATGTAGCCCTTTTGCGATGGGGACAGAATAAGAACCTGACTCCCAGCTGACCCCCAATCAGTTTTCATTCAGCTTCTGATCAACAGGCATCTGCAGCCTTTTTCACCATCTATTCAAGTTTCTGGATGCAACCTGAACATATCCCTGATAGGTTTATGAAATGATAGTGAGCATCACACAACAAAGTTCAGGTGCTGAACATATTTGCTGATAAATTCATGGCATCCCTAATGTAAATGTGATGTCACTGCATTAAGATCAGCCTATGGGAAAACAGCGAGCTGACTTGGTATTTATCACTAAGTCCTGGATGGATAAGGCTGTGTATGTATGATGTGTCTCAGCTGTGACTTCTAGGATTCTTGCAAAATCAGCCTAGACTTGATGGTCATTTGTTGCATTTGTAATTGATTATGTATACCATTGGCCAATATTGTACTTGCATTGTTAGACTTTGTATTTGTTGTTCAGTGCCCCCAGAAACTTGATGGCTGCCATGCAGCCTAGAAATAACATTCAACTATATAATAAATAACTACTGCTGAGAAAAAAATAAAATATTGAATGAAATGAAAACAAAAGACATTTTTGAAAATTAATTTTAAAAAACAAAAACAAACACCTTTAGTATGTCTCTCTGGATAGTCCTCTAGATCACAACATGAAAAAGCAATGTTGCATTCTCCAGTTTGATCTCTTTGGCCGAGCTGCTCAGAAACCACAGCTTCTGGTTTTGGTGACTCGTGAATGAATGCATTCCATCGAGCTCCGATGGTGCGATTTGGATTGAGGCGGCAGGCAGGGGGTTTGGATGCTTTCGATTCCCCCCTGAAGCTCTTGTAGGGAGCTTCTAGTCTGGAGCGCTGAAGGAGCCACTTCCGAAGCCACGGCTTGGGGTTTGGGGCTCTTTTTTGCTCTTCAAGGTCCTGCTACTCCAAAGCCAGCAATGGTGACCAGAGACATTACCGAACCAGAGCGCGCAAGGACTTAACAAAAAGGACTGTCCCTACGGGAAGACATCCAGTGATTTAAAAAGTGAGTGAAGAAGTTTCAAAAGAAAGACAAATGCAGAGAGTGGATAAACTGACAGTGAGACGGCAAAATTCCATAGAGAAAAGGGGGGGGACTCTCGGGAGGAAGAACCCTACCCTACAGCATAGAAAGCAGCTAAACAGGAACCAAGCGGATATTAAGCTGTTAGAAATCCACCCAGCCCAAACGGATTGCAGCGGGACCTGATATTCATTGCAGAGAAAGACCCTAGAACTATTAAAAACTTTTACCTTAACATAAACAATGATGTAGAAAGGAGGGAAAATGGCGCGCAGAGGCACCACAGGAAATGCCAGCACAGCATCACTGGTCACAAGACCGGAAACTACCATCGATTTAGCTGGTACGATTTCTGAAACCTTGCGCCCCCTGCTGGATCAGCAGACGAATCTCAATAAGAAATTTGATGATTTGCAGAAGGAGCTGAAGGAGACCAAAGTTAAATCAGAGAAAACATCCCAAAAGCTAAAAAAGGTTGAAACTAAGACCAAAGAAATGGATCAAAGAATGGACATTGCAGATAAAGAAAGAGCTTCTGAAAAACAACAATTATTACAACTACAAGTGGAAAGAGCCCTATATGTTCTAAGATTCCAAGGGGTACCAGAAAAAAAGATGAAAATTTAAGAGAAATCTTAAGTGAAGCATTGGCCCTCTTGATCAACAGCAGACCTGAAATATTGCAAGCAAATACATGATCTATAGAACCTACTCAGACTTTGTGAAAAAAAATAATCTTCCAGGGAAAATATTTGTTAAATTCGCAAAAAGGTCAACAAGAGACTTGATACTTAAAGCTTCTACTGCCACAACATTAAAAATTCAAGAGGAAGAGATAAAAATACTGAAAGATGTTCCATTTGAAGTACGTAAGGAGAGGACGCAATATAGAAACATTACAACATTTCTTCAAAAGAACAATGTCCAATACAGATGGATTTTACCAGAAGGTCTTATATTCAACTACAAAGAGAAGAAGGAAAAGATTGACTCTCTCTCTAAAGCAGAATTATTCCTGAAGCAGCATCAAACTCTGAAAAAACAAAGAAAGGAAGCAGAGGAAGAGAAGGCGACAGAAAACAACAGCGAACATCAGGTGTCAGCCACTGACAGCTCCTCTTCTACTTCTGTGTCCCTGGGTGAAATCTTTGACTCTGACTTTGATTCTGACCTGGGAACTGCTGCCTCCAGATCTTACAAGGTTAATATCCCCTGGCAAAAGAAGAAGCGCAAAGACAAGAAGACATCCAAATGAAGATCTAAGATTGTTCTATGTTAAATTTTAAAGAATTTATATTATTGTCCATATGCGATACAATAATCAAGAAACTTTTGTACTTTCTAGTTGAATACTTATTACTTAGAAATTAAATGATATATTGTAAACATAAATTTGTAGGGAAGCATACAAAGCGCAAGATAGGTTATTAATGTACCTTGCTACTCTGAATTTGTAGTTTTTTTAGTTTGTAGTTTATAGTGAAAAGCAATAAAAAATTCTAAAAAGAAAGAAACCACAGCTTTCCTGGTTCATGCAAAGATCCTGGTCATGAATGCAAAATGTTCAGCTGCAAATTGGCCATGGGAACCTTCATTGTTCCTCACTCTGTGGGTCAGTGTATATTGGTATATTGTATATAAAATGGCTGAAATTCTTCCAATAGCTGTGATCATGATTGCTGGCCTATGGCATGGACAGCCCAGTTCACATTCATCTTTCCAATAGCAATTCATTGCCCAATAGCAATATCACTTGATGATGTGCCCATACCCCTTTATGAATAAGGTCATCAAAAGGAATAAAGGAAATGCCTCGGGCTAGAATTTCTCACCTGGGCAGAGACCCAGTCTAGATTCTTGTCATAATCAATGTTCATTGGAATGTGGTTCATCTGTGAAACCCAGAGAAACCAATTGCTTTCTAGGAACCTGTGGAGACAAAAAGATAATAATCACCACCACTGAAGACACTTTCAAAATGGTGCCGCCAATTAAAACAGTAATATTACTCCTACCTGCCCAAACTAGGGCTTATTTGTAATTTATTGGACAGTTGCCATAAACTCGGTAACACCTTTCTAAATGATTCAGTAAACCAGATAATCTCTTTCACAGCAGAGATTTTATTTAAGAAAAACCATTTATTTAGGATAAATCATTTAGGAAAAACAATGTGTTCATTGGGAACAATAAAGCATATTACCAATTAAAAGTTTGTCGAATAAACGAATGTATTAAAAATAAATAATGAACCAGCAACAACACATGAACCAAGAACAGCTAATCATGTGTTTTCTTCATCTATCACACATTACATTTTAAAGTGGTACTGTAAGAATTCACATGTGTATCAGGAATGGATCACACATGTGCCATAATTAAAAGCTAGAAATCCTATTTTTTTTTCCACATTTGCAAATGTCTACCTCTTAATTGAGGAGCTGCGGTGGCTCAAGTGGTTAAGATGCTGAACTGCAGGCTGTGGAAAGTCAGTAGTTCAGCAGTTCGAGACCCGGCTTGCCGCATGACGGAGTGAGCTCCCGTCTCTAGTTCCAGCTCCTGCCAACCTAGCAGTTCGAAAGCAAGAAATTGCAAGTAGATAAATAGGTACCACTTCGGTGGGCAGGTAACAGCGTTCCGTGCGCCTTGGTGGTTAGTCATGCCGGCCACATGACCACGGAAACGTCTTCGGACAGCGCTGGCTCTTCGGCTTTGAAACGGAGATGAGCACCGCAACCCTAGAGTCGGACTCGACTGGCTTTTGAGCAAGGGAACCTTTACCTTTTAACCTCTTAATTACCAGCACATTTCTTACTTTAGCTGAGGATTCACTAATTTCTAGTTAATATGATACAGGATGATTTCGTTCATGATAACTGTAAGCTTTACCTCCATTCTAATTCTGTGATTCTGGAGAGTTTTGTTCCTCAATTTTGTATGCACTTATACTGTCAATTTTTGGACAGACTGTAGAGATAATGAAACAGGGAGTTTGCTTTCTAGTAGGTCAATGTGATCTCCTGAGACTCGGTTCTGCATGTTTAAATACTTATTACTTTCTCATTTTATCTTCTGAACTTTTATTTGTGTGTGTTTGGTCTCTCAGCTTTCTCTCCAGGTCACTAAATCCATCATAGATATTTTCGTGGAGGATGTCATTAACTAGAAAAGTCGTAAAGTTTGTGTGGAATCATCCTTGATTCCAATGTAAGGCAGAAATCTTCAATAAGGGCATCCTTCCTCTAAAATCTGTAACACTATGAAGCAAAATGTCTACACCCCACATAGGTAAAAAGGCCCTGCAATTGCACTAGCACTTATTCTGATGCAGATTCCATAGCATGGACGTGCAGATATTTTTCAAATGTACAACTGATCATTCATTGTTAAATCAGTGATACCGGTAGATAGAAAATGGTTGTCTATGGCTGGCTTCTCTAAGAGTTTCGAAACAGGTTAGGGCCACTACATTTATAGAGCAAGCCTAAAATCTGCACAGAATTTTACTGAGGTCTATTCAGTTGGCTGTCCTGGGTTTCTCCCAGGAAAGAGGATTGCACTGTTAATTGCTATTTAAAAGCTGCTGGATCCAAATCCAGTTTAGAGTAATTAAAGTTTAGAGCTGGGGAGCAGCAACAACCAGAAGGAAATTTTGCACAATTAATATTACCTGGACAGCCAGTAGAACGCCATGAAGCTCTTAAATCCCATTAAAGGAACATACATGAGACAGACACGGATATTGTAGATCACAATGCAAGCCAGCTCCTGCCAAAGAGGACAGTATTAAGGTGGTGCGGGGGGTGTGTGTGTGTGGAGATGTGCTGCAATTTTCTTTGTCATTTTCAGTACAAACTTTTTGTTGTGCTACTACAGAGACTACAAAGCCCACTGTGTAATATGACAGGGAGCAATCAATGCATGCTTGGACATTTCTGAGGACTGTTATCATGCTACAAAGAACCATTTATTTATAATTTATTTATTTATTCAATTCCATTTAAACCCCGCCCTCCCCACCAAGGTGGGCTCAGGGCGGCCTACATAAAAATTCATATAAATACAATTAAAACCATCATAAACAAACATAAATGTAAAATAACATTACATTCGATTAAAAGACTCCTAAAACACTGGAACAAGGTCTAATAAAAGTGAGAGCAGAAGATTACATTCAAAACATGACTTAAGGTGACAGTATATTCATGATGGTGTTCACGCCATCTCAGTTTACTCAACTTAATGTGCGGTGGACACAGGCTGAAGATGGAAGGTGGTGAAACCAGGGCACAGGGACACTCCCCTCAGTGTGTAATGCAGCTCCCGAGTCAAAAGTGTTGTGTCTTCATATCTAACTACCGTATTTTCTGGCGTATAAGACGACTGGGCGTATAAGACGACCCCCAACTTTTCCAGTTAAAATATAGAGTTTTCCAGTTAAAATATAGAGCTGTGCTGATGCTTCTGGCGTACTGGCGTATAAGACGACCCCCCACTTCTGAGAAGATTTCCCTGGGTTAAAAAGTAGTCTTATACGCAGGAAAATACGGTACATGTTAAGCTTGAAACCTCAGCCAGGATTCTAATCTGTAACAATACCATTGGCTGAAGCATTGTGGTAACCAATAAAATGTAAGAGAACTGTGCTGGAGGGAACTGTATTTATTGGATGTTATCTATGAATGATGATTGGATGTTAACTATGACAGGGCGTGGCTACCCCAGCCCGGGAGAGTTTAAAAGGAGCTATGCTCCACTGTTTGTGTTGTTGTGTCGTCTGATGTTGTGTGATCTTTTGGAAGTTCTCTTTCTCAATAAAGCTGAATCACTTGTTACTTACTTCATTGTTGAGTTGCATACTTAACAAAAATCCTGGTGGGAGAGGCCCTGTGGAACTGTAAAAAGGTCCTGCAGGGCCCTGATCTCTTCTGGGAGCTCATTCCACCAGTATGGCGCTGCCACCAAGAAGGCCCTGGCCCTGGTTATAGCCAGCCTGGCATCCTTGGAGCCTGGGAGGGTCAACTAATTTTGGGTCCCTAAACACAGTGCTCTCCAGGGAAAATGTGGGGAAAAGCGGTCCCTTAGGTATGCTGGACCCTGACCATATAGGGCTTTAAAGCTTAAAACCAGCACCTTGAAATGAATCCAGTATGCTATGGCAGCCAGTGCAGTGCTTTCAGTGCAGGCTGGATGTGCTCCTGCATGGGGATACTCATCAACAGCCTGGCCACCGCATTCTGCACTAGCTGCAGCTTTCGGATTTGAGACAACGGCAGCCCAATGTAGAGAGCGTTACAGTAGTCCAGTCTCAAGGTGACCATCACATGGATCATTGTTGCCAAGTTGTTGCGTTCAAGGAAGGGTACCAACTGCCTAATCAGCCGAAGATGATAGAAGGCTGACTTGGCAGTGGCTGCTACCTGGGCCTCCATTGTTAAGGAGGCATTCAAGAGCACTCCGAAGCTCCTAACCTCCAGCACTTGCACTAACTGTGTCCCATCGAAGGTCAGGAGTGGGATCCCTACCCCTGTTCCGCCCCGACTCAGGTACAGGACCTCCGTCTTCGTCGGATTCAATTTCAATTCACCCAGTCTAAGCCAATCAGCCACAGCTTGTAACGCCCAGTCCAGATCTTCTGGCATAGAGTCAGATTGGCCACCCAACAACAGATATAGCTGGGTGTTGTCTGCATACTGGTGACACCAAAGTCCGTGCTTTCAGGCAATCTGGGCAAGGGGGTGCATATAGATGTTAAATAACATTGGGGTTAAGTACCACCTCTTGGAGCACTTCACAAGTCAGTGGATGCCTTCAGGACAGCTGTTCCCTTAGTGCCACCCTTTGTCCCTGACCCCGAAGGAAGGATGAGAGCCATTGTAAGGCAAGTCCTTGAACTCCAGTGTTGGTGAGGCGGTGGATCAGTAGCTGATGATCAACTGTTTTGAACACTGATGACAGGTCCAACAACAACAGCACCACCAATCTGCCTTGATCCAGATGCCTCCAGAGGTAGTCTGAGAGGGCAACCAGTGCTGTCTCCATCCTGTTTCCCGGGTGAAAGCCAGACTGGAATGGATCTAAGATGGAGGCATCGTCCAAAAAGCTCTTTAACTAGACTGCCACAGCCCTCTGTATTAACTTGCTCATATAAGCCAATTTGGCCAGATCCAATGATTTTTTTTCCAAGAGGGAATGAGCCGTGGCATCCTTAAGTGTCCAAGGGAACAAGCCCTCTGAGAGGGACTTGTTAATAATCTCCCTCAGGGCACCTTGAAACCCATCATGACCCACTTTAATGAGCCATGATGGGCACAGATCGAGAAGGCACGTGGTAGAGCACATGGTTAAGAGCAGTTTGTCAACCTCCTCTAGACTGAGTGGACTGAAATAATCCAAAACCTGATAAGAAGATGTGCATGGGGCCTCGGGTTTGCTCACTGTCTCAATTGTGGAAGGGAGGTCACGGTGGAGTGACAAGCCTTTATCTGCGAAACAGCTCACAAAAGTCTCACAGCCAATGTCCAATTCCCTATTGTTTGACCTGCCTTGGGGCAAAGTCATCAGAGACCAAATCGTTCTAAATAATTGGGCTGGGCATGAGCTCGCAGACGCAATCACAGCTTTGACTGCCATCTCATAGGATCTCATAAAAGTCCTATAAGATGTCCTTGTAGCTTCATTGCAGGTATGCCGCCACTGCCTCTCTAGCCATCTTAGCTCTTGCTTCATCAGCTGCAACTCCTGAGTATACCAGGGTGCCAGCCTAGTGTGAGGGTGCAAAGGGCATCAGGGAGTGATCTTTTCAATAGCTGCAGGGAGTTGGCTATGCCAATCTTCCACAAGCACATCTAATGAGCCACCAGGGGGCATCAGATCCCGCAGGGCCATCTGAAGCCACACTGGGCCCATCTGGCTCTGCAGGCAACCTAAAATATGCTCGCTGCCTAAACTGGGTCAGGGTGAAACATTCAAATGGGCCCTCAGAGCAAAGTGATCTGACGATGGCACTGCCAAGGCAGTGATCCGGTCCAGTGTAACCCCCGCCGCGAAGCTCAAATCAAGCATGTGTCCAGTCTGGTGAGTGGGAGTCATTACATATTGGGAAAGTCCTAGCGCCGCCATAGATGATACCAGGTCCGTCACCTGAGTGGAGGCCGCAGCATCAATGTGGACATTGAAATCACCCAAGACTATCAGTCTAGAATGTTCCAACACCTAGCCTGACATGGCCTCCATCGGGGACTGCAGGCTATTGGCATGTACGTTAGGCGGTCGGTACACCAGCCAAATCACCAAACTCTCCCCAGCTTCCCACAGTAGGCGGCACACTTTATGCCCATGATCTTCGGAGGCAGAAGCACTCTGAAGGAGTAAGCCTCCCAAATGAATAGAGCCATTCCTCCCCTACCCCCTAGTCCATGATTGGTGAAGGACCAAGAACCTGGGAGGAGCCAACTGGGAGAGAGCTACTGTCTCCCCTTCTTGCACCCAGGTCTCGGTCATGCACATCAGGTCTACATTCTGCTCCAGCAGAAAGTCCCGAAGGACCATGCTCTTATTATTGATAGACCTGGCGTTACACAACACCAATGTTGGAGGACGTTACCTGGTGTTACACAACACCAATTTGTCCTAGCCTTACTGCTGGCAACCCTTGGGATGGGACATAGGTTGGAAGGGGGCTGAACAACTCTGCTTCTCTGTCCCCTTCCTTTATCTCCTTCCCTAGTCCCACCACTGTACTTTCCCCGCCCCAGGAGCACTGAAATCCCTTGCCCTATCATCACTGCTCCCAGTGGTCTTCGCAAGCCTCAGACCACTGGCAGTACTGAGTGATACAGCACCTAAGTATATGCTACCTGTAGTAGTTCACAATTCCTAGTTCTGCTGGTCCACAGATACCCAACCTATCCTGCCAGGGGTGACAAGATGTAAGCTGGACATCTTTGTCCACCATAGCAGATACCCAAAATGGATAGGCCCTCCTTTCTCATGACTTAAAAATGGAAAGGCCTTAAGAGTTGATGTAATTGTCATGCATGTAGTCGTCTCCAGTGGATTCAGTCTACACACGGTATTAGTAGACCCAAGAGTCATCATGAACTAGGCCATCTCTCTGATTTTTCATGCTTTGTGCACTGGCCGAGATAAGCAATTGACTGCTGTATTGATGACCATCATGATGGCATGAAGGAAACTAGTTGCCTTTCAGATGGGAGAAGCCTCAATCTTATGCTTCAGATGGATTTTCTGTAGAAATCAATGTCCCACTTCAAAATAACAGGAATTCCTAGCACAACTCCTCAGGATAGTTGTTCAATTCCATAAAGATTAGTGTCCATTATTTTAATAAAAGAAGAGGAAGAGGAGAAGATTAGATTTATGCCCCACCCTTCATTTATCAGCTTTAGCAAGATTGTGGGATTATGAGCCTTCTAAACATACCGTGGAAATCATGATAACCATAATTTTATTTTTCCCAACCCTAAATCACCACAATGAATCCAATATATATGGACAGACAGACAGACTGGCCTTTATGTTTTATACTAACCCAGTGAAAAAAGTAATTCTAGTGACAGAATGAATGGAAATACATATTTTATGTATTCTTCTATTTCCTTCTTAAGTTACAGTTCCCTGACATCCTATGGAGACAAGTAACAGTTAAAATGCTCTGCCAGTTGAGACTCAGAGACACTCAAGTCTTAGGAGCAAAAATATCACCCAAAGGATTTAATCATCTAATCATGACATGAGTCAATACTGTGTTTCTGTAGACTGTTGTATTCAAATTGTTTGACTACTTTATTAGCACAATTCACCTTAGTTAAAGAATGAAAACTGAAAGACATTACAGGTAGAGTGCAGTTTGTTCAATCAAATGGAGCTCTATGAGAAGTAATGCTTGTTTTCTCCCAGTAGATGGTGGTACAGTGAAGTCCATATTTATTGAACAACATGAAGTGAAAATTATAGGATTTAGGACTAAGGGTTTCTGTTTGTTTGTTTTACCTTTTAATTTTGTGCACTGTTAGGAAAACCATTTTTATTTTACCTATTTTCTTTGAAAAAATTCACGTTTTTGTTGCCTTTAAAAACCTTTTATGCCATTTTTATGTTAGATGTTATTTATATGGGATTTACATGAAAAAAGATTAGTTTTAATGGCAACATTCCTATCACATGTCATTAATATGGTCAGGAAAAAGGACAAAGAGCTGAGTGTGGCAAAACTATACACGAAACTTGGACTTTCAAATCGAACCTGAATGGAATCCAATGAGATCTCTAATTACACCTCAAAAGGTGTGTGTGGAATGGGGTGGAGGAAAGAATATGTTCCTACCGACCCTCAGAGAAAGCAAATAAAAAAGATCAGATTGCACAGATGTCTGCTCCCAAACCTACAACATTAATTGGGTAAACTTGTCCTAGTACAGAATGATAGTAATAATACAAAAAAAAAATCGGGTCCTTGATGACTTTTGGGAAGAACCTACTGCTGTAGAATGTGGCAGCCACAAGTTCAGAGTTCTGGGAACACAGTATGCATCTGCTGCATTCAGGGCTGTATTAAGAATTTGCCCTCCCAGACCACAATGTACATATCTCTTAGGCATCTAGGAATGCTTTGTGCTAAACATGGGCATTCTTGCTTACTTAAGCATGACCATGGAAACTCCTAATTCTGATGACTTGCCAATTCTAGGGATTTAGCATTTCTCTAAAGAAAGCAGCTGAGTTAAACTGGAGTGTGTATGATATTTTTAAAAATGTTTTGTATCCATATCCTCCTGTACCCTAAAATCTTCACTAACTATTGGGCAACGCTCCAGCTACTACAGCACTCCATGCTACCACTCCTCTCAGCAAGGACTGAATGACTTCTTCCTCTGATTTAAGGAGACTTTCTCCAATTTACATGGCTCTTCTGAAAAGCTTAAAATGGAGGAAAGCTGCAGACTTTGCTGTGTGAAGTGGTAGGATGCATTCCCAATTTATTTTCTCTCCACGTTTGATCCATACACAAATGTTTTGTGTTTGGAGAGAATTCCACCCCCCACCCCCCAGTGCATCACTAGTGGCTATTGGTGGGCACTGATGACACAGTAAATTCATGCTCAGATGTCTCATCCATTATTCCCCTAATAACTTATCCAGAAGAGAAAGAATGGCAACGATTAGTTTGCAAATTACTTACCATCCACTTTTTCCTGTGAACTGTGTAACGGATTATAGCCCCCTGGACAAAAAGCATGAAAGTCAACGGAGCTAAGACTTTGGTGGGGGGGGAAAGAAAACAAGAACAATAGAAGTTGAAAACTTTTCTTCAAATGTATTCCATTCAGATGCAAATTAGCAGCATATTTCACACGGATTTTCACCCGAAAGTCAAAATGGCAAAATAATACTTGCTATACCAGTCCAGCTACAGCAATTTTTTAAATCTGATGTCCCTTTCATATGCACATATAGAACTGCCTTCTTCCAAGTGAGACCACTGGCCAGCTTGCTGAGTATTATCCACTCTGACTGTCAGTGGAGTTTCAAGGCCAGGAATTGTACACAAGACCTTCTACATGCATAACAGCACTGAACGATGACTCCAACATGAGGCATAGCTTTATAAATGGTGGCATTTGCCAACTGTGAAGACTAAGGCTTCTTCCATTCATGTAGTTCTCATAACTGCTGAGGCATTCACAGCTGCAGTGAAATGTCCACACAGCAGATTCCCCCACTTTTCGCTTGCCTCAGTTACCCATTTCCACTCCTCCACCACTGCCCTCCTTTGGAAAAGATTGGAGAAAGTTGTGCTTGGTAAAAAGCATACCAAGGACTGGGAAAGGACTATTGGAACATGATTATACCACTCCTCCCTAGATTACTGCAGTTTGATAGCTGTGTGGAAGCAGCGCTGCTGAGAGATATGAAGTAAATAAATAAATAGGATATGAAGTAAATAAATAAATAAATAAATAGGATATAAAGTGGCGGGCGAAAAAGCGGGGGGGTGGGGGCGGGTTAGCTGGAAGGTCATAATGCATTAATTTTTTTTTTCTAATGCACTAGGGGCTCAGGGAAGGCGCAGCACAGTAAAAACCACTCAGAGCTCTCTGGCTGGGCCTTTTAGCAAAGTTTACAAGGAGCTTGAGGAAAATTGTTTGCTAATCAGATCCAGCTAAACCAAACAGCCAAGACAGCATTGGAGCAAGGCAAGTCCAGGACAAGCTATGATCCTTGCCCGGATGCAGCCTCCTAACAAGGTCATCATCTCCACCTGTCTGTGGTTTGCTTTTTCCTTTACCGAGCACAACCAAATCTTGCAAAGTGGCAACAGGCCCATAGCCGTGATTCATTGGGGGGGCATTTAATTTTTTTTCGGGGGGGGGGATAATTTTAAAAAGAACCCTTACTTACTTCTGAGTAGACCGAGTAGAAACACAAGTGGGGTAGTGTGAGGTGAAGCTGGGGTGAGGAAGAGCTGGGACTGAACAGCAAAAAAGGCCCCTCCGCCCCAGTTTATGGAAAGCAAAACCTGTTTTTCTCTGAGCTGCTGCCTTGAACCCCACAAGGGGGGGGGGAATACGAGGAAGGAGCAGAGGAGGAAGAAGCGGTGCTCTGATCCCCTGCAGCCTGCTGCTGCTGTTTTGGGCACAGAGCACCATAGGGCTGAGGGACAGTTGGGCGGGTGGGCAGGATCATGTGCCACCCACCCCAAAAGCAACCACAACAAAGCCTGGCCTGGCATGTGAGCGCGCACTCCCCCCTCCCCCCAGGTGACACAAAGAAGAGGTGAAGAAGCACCCGGCCATGGCCCCTCACCTGCAGGCAGCCCAGACTGGCAAGGGATGCCTTGCTTCTCTCTCCTCCCCCCCCCCCTTCCCTCCTTCACTGGAGAACACAGCGGACCGGCCGGCTGGAGCCTGGATGAGAAGGCAGGCTTGGGTGCTACAGTGTGGCAGTGCAGCTACATTTAAACTTTAAAAAACATTATTATGGGTTTAAAGAAAGTGTTTTGTGGGGTGGAGCATGTGATTAAGGGTTCGTGGCCCTGAAATGCCCCACCATAGCTATGGGCCAGAGTGGCAACCTTGTTAGTCTGTGATAGCAAAAACAATTTTCCTACGGTTCTCTCTTCTCCACACTTCTCTCCTCCTTCATTTTGTTCTCTTCCTTTCATGATCTGCCATTTGTCTGTCCCCACTTCCAATTTCTCTCTCTCCAAAGTGCCTTACATTGTTCTCCTCTCCTCCATTTTATCCTCACAACAACCCTGTGAGGTAGGTTAGGCTGAGAGTGCGTGATGGGCCCAAGGTCACCCAGCAAGGTGGCAGGGTTGGTTTGAACATGAGTTTCCCAGATCCTATTCCGACACTTTAGCTTCCATTGCAAATAGTGTGTGTGGGGGGGTGGGGTGGGGGGGGGGTGTCTGGAGATAACCTGAGCCATGATATTCCAAACCTTTCATTTTTGGATTTTGAACTCCCAAGATCATCCTGAAGCGGGTGTCCAATCTTGAGATTCCTAGTTTTATTTTCTGATGAGTTATGCCTGCCACAAATGGGCCGATGGATGGACATGTGGCTCCTTTTATTATAGACTAGCCTGATACCCCTGCTTCGCTACGGTATTTAAATTCCGTAAATCCAGTTATAATACTGATGATGTAACATTTGTTGTAGGAATTCTAATGGAGAAGATTGTAGTGTAAAAAATGAAGTGAGACATACATACTGGACTCCCCCCCCATCTACCGAAGGACCTCTCTGTAGACCACATGGGTGGTTCTGCCCTCAGGTACTAGCAGAGGTCATTTCGGGGGGGAACGCGGGGGAACGCAGTTCCCCGAGGTGAGGTGCAGGGGGCGGGGCACATGACGAAGCCCCGCCCCCTGCTTCTGGCTGCCCCGCTTCCAGCCCTCATTCAGCCAGAAGGAGGCAGGAGAAGAGGGAGGGTAAGTTGCTTCCTCCCCGCCTCTCCCCACCCCTGCCTGCCTGGGGCCAGGGAGGGCCTTGGCGGGGCTTCCTC
>NW_015174887.1:15586-15714 GCF_001447785.1 Gekko japonicus | reverse complement strand
AAGTTGCAGTCGGATGCGAGCTGGCGCAACTCCGCGAGGAACTCCCCGGCGGTCTCTCTGGCCAGCTGATTGCGGGTGTAGAATGTTACCCTACAAGTCAGCTCGGTGGGTTTTGGTGCGAAGTGGCC
>NW_015174887.1:2743-15501 GCF_001447785.1 Gekko japonicus | reverse complement strand
GGAGGCCAGGAGGAAACCCCGCTTCTTGCCTTCATCGGTGATGTCGAAGAATTCAAGCGCTGACTCGGCGCCCTGGACCCAGGAGGCCCAGTCTTGCGGGCGGGCTGTGTCGAAGGGCGGTAGCAGCCCTAGCCCGGGAGCGGTAGCCATTGTGCGCGTCGGAGGGGGTGCGGGAGGAGCGGTCGAGTTGTTCGATGGTTCGCTCATCGGATCGGCTGCTTAGCGTCCTCCTGGTTCCTCGCGACGGCCCGGCTCAGATGCGGCTAGATCCCATCCTCGTCGCCACTATTGTGTAGTGGGAGCCGCATGGATCGACGACAGACAACGACATGGTGCATAGCACGCTTTATTAGGCACACAACAAGACAAAGACAAACGGCCGGCAGGCCAACTATATACACACCTGGGGACCACCCCTTGGTCACCATTGGTGGGTTTGAATCTCCCGCCATGGCTCCCATTGGTTCCCCAGTGGAGGGACTAGGATCCTAGTCCCCATTGTCTTCCCAAACTGAAGCTCGGGTATATGCCCTGACCTCCGGTGGTGGTCAGTGGACACTACAGAGCTGTCCATGTGAGAAGTAGTCCTCTGTTAAGTCAGTTCCTGCCACCTTCAGTGTCTGGCCTTGGGACTTGTTGATGGTCATAGGAAAGCAGACCTTGAAGGGGAACTGCAGCCTCTTGAACTTTGCCGCATTCCTAAATTGCCTCCTCCTGGTAGTGTTGGTGTATCTGGCTCAACATTTGCCAGGAGCTCTCTTGGGGGCAGTAAGAGGTGATAGGTGTGAGGGGGAGTTGGTCTGAGGGAGTGGTGATGTGGTGGACATTTCTTCAGGTTCATGAGGGAGGGACACAGCAAAATGGCTCCTGGAAAGGTCCTTAACTCTCTCCCCATGAACATTCATAAACTCAATTGCCATGCTGGCTGTTAAGAGAAATGTCTATTCAGGAGTCTTGAATCACTGATTTCTGTAACTGTCCTCAACTGTCTTCAGTTTATTTTAACTGTTTTTACCTCAGAACATTGAGACCCACAGCTGAGCAGTCAGAGGGAGGTGGGTGCAAGCAGGCAGGTTTTACCTCAGAACTCTGAGCTACACAGTTGAACAATCAGAGGGGGGGAGGCACAGGGGCAGCAGCCTGCCTGGCACATGGAAAACAATTGGGAACAGATTTTCCCCCTTTGTTTACCCCCTTAGGGGTCATGTTTCTCAGAAGTCACTTTGTAGTGGGGGTTGATGTCATGGTAGGAATGCACTCCCCTTATTTTGGGTTTCTTGGTGCAGGGGTTTGGCCTGGGCATTGAATTCTTTTTTGGGGGTGCAGGACATACCTCCCCCTTTTTAACAAAAATGCTTCCCATTTATGTTATATTTAAGAATTGGAACTTAACTGTGTATTCAAAACAACATCCAAGCAATCAGATATTAAGGAAGTTCATACGAACCACGTTCAGGTGTAGGAATTGGGGGCAGCATGTCTGAAGCCATCGGGGAGGCTGGGCCAGCAGCATTGCTGCACCTCACAGGCGGTTGGCCATTCCTGATTTCCTCAGTTGTCATTAGCTCTCTGCAGTCTCCTGTAACTGTTTTTTTTTAACCTCAGAACACTGAGCTCTGCAGCTGACCAATCAGAGAGTGGGGGGTGCAAGGAGGCAGCAGCCTGACAGCCACATAGGAAGCAATGGGGGGAGCACATTTTACCCCTTTTGACCCCCTTAGGGGTCAAAGTTCTAAAAATCCCTTCTTAGTGAGCATCTATATCATGGTAGGAGTGCTCTCCCCAAATTTGGTGTTTCTAAATCCAGGGGTTTGACCTGGGTGTTGATCTTATGATGAGGGGACTTTCTTTTATATATATAGACTAGAAATAATGCCCGTTGCGGAAATAAATTCAACGGGATCTAGAAAGAGGCTCTGGGAGAGTGCTCTGGCTTTGGGCAAACAGTGTCAGTTTCCTGTGGTGACCTCAGCAGGGTTTAATGACAGAGTCCACTGTTTTCTCCAGAGGGACTGATCTCTGCTACCTGAAGAGCATTTGTATGTTTGAGTTATCTGTAGCCCTCACCTGGAGAGTGGTAACCATTGTTACCCATTCTCCTCTCCCCTATGAGGTATGTTATGCACAACTGCCTTGCGGGGGGGGGGGGGGGTTTGGGGGGGGGAATGGCCTGAAGTCCAATCAGCTTCCATATGCAAAATACCAGGTTGTCGCAGCAGTTGTGGTGTGGGCGGGACCCGGGCTTTGCCTTCTGATTGGTGGCGATATATGCTGAGGAGCAGTGCCATCAGCCATACACTAAGGGAGTGCATTTTAGAATTAGAACTTTGGCACCCACTATTCAATTATATATAAGGAGAGATGCATGGCAACAGCCAGCCAAGTAATTTCTTTTGTTATGATATTCAGTTTAGATCAGGGTCATATGGGGTGGGGGCAGATGGAATCTTTGTCTGGGGTCCCATGGTGGCTCTCAGCAGCCTAATGCTATAGAATTGTCCAAGAGCTTTCAAATGGAGCTACTCTTTCATAAGAGTGAAGAAGATTATTTCTCATTAATTTAGTTTTATGCTGTTAATTTTACTATTTTAATATGTTCTCTGTTTCAGAGTCCTTGACTAGAATAATGGGGTATAATTTTTTATTAATAAATAGGACTGCAACCTTAGGCTTTTAAAGCAAAATGACAGGTACTCACTGGAAAAATATGAATGTTGGTACTGGTAAGGCATGTATTTCTTCTTCTTTCTGCCAAGCTGTAGATGGAGAACAGAACACAAAAATTAAACTTGGGGGTCAAATAAACACCAGTAAGAACTGTAAACTTCCATCCTTCGCAATTTAATGAAAAAATAGTGATGTAACCTAGACAATGATAGTGTTATGTATGCGGACCACCACCAGGGGTCCGCGGCTACAGTCAGGAGCTAGCTCCTCTAAATGATAGGAACCTAGGATCCTAGTTCCACCAGCATTCACCAATAGCAACTTTGGCAGGAAATTCAAGCCCTCCAACGGGACTGTGGGTGTGCTGGGTGGGTGTGTATATAGTTGGCCTTGCAGGGCTGTTTTTCCAGTTCCAGTGTGAAGTAAGATAAACATGTGCAAACGCATGTCGTTGTCCGAGTCCTCCATGTGGCGAACCCAGTACTTTCAAGATAGATAAAAACTAAGGTTAAGAAAGATATAGTTGCAAGAAGGCCTTAGGGTGTCCAAAAGCCAAATCTAATGATTTCCTTTGCCAAATGACAGGTTCTTCCTATGGAATTCAGTACAGGAAAGGACACCAATTTATCTGCCATAAAAGGGGTACAGAATTACTGTAAAGCACCAATATAAAACTAAGGGAGGGAATGGTTAATCTCCTCAGTGAGTGGTTCACCAATTGTGGGTTGGGACTCAGACTGCGACTCTCTTGGAGGTAGGTTGCAAGGCCAGGAGGGACAAGATGGTACAGAGTGAGTTGGGAGAGGAGTTTCTGGGAGGCTTGATGGCAAATTTTGTTTTGCTTTTGCATAGCGTAGAGAGGTAGTGCAACTCTGTTGATTCTCCTGGACCTCTCCGCAGATCACATGCCCCGGTCACACGCCAAAGTTGCAGCGGGAGAGGCATGGATGGTGGGCGGGTTTTCCGGGCACGATCACACCCCAACATCTGGGAAGTGAAGCGCACCTGTGGCTTACCACCAACAATGCGAGTTAAAAAACTAGTACCTCCAAGGTACTAGTAAACGTTTGCTACGGGCTGCCTCCAGACGCCCGTGGTGTGATCGCGCTGGCCTGCGGCATTCCCCTCTGGTCCCTCGTTTACCCGCCGGCGCCGAGGGAAGGACCTGTGGTGTGCCGCCGGCGCATCTGACCTCATAATCATGCATCAAACTGTGCCAGGGCAATTAGCCATGCCTCCCCCCCGTAATATCCAGCCCGTGTGACCGGGGCCACAGTGTCCTTATGTACTGCATTTTGAGGTTGGGACTGAGGCACCATATTGTGGTGGTTTTGGTCCTACCTTAAAGGTAGGTTTCAAAGGGTGGTCTGGGTGCTGGCTACTGCTCAGCTCAGTCCTTTGGCCACTGTCCTATGGGGTCCTACAAAGTTTCATCTTACCTCCATGCTTTTCAGCATCTACATGAAATCACTGGGAAAGGTCATCCAGATATTTGGGCTGAGTTGCCACCGATAGACAGGTGACACTCACCTCTGTCTTGTGCTTCCAGTGAATCTCAGGGAGGTTGTGGAGCTCTGAACAGGTGCCTGGAGGACGTTTTGGGCATGAATCAGGGTGTCTCTCTCTTTTGGCACAGGGAAGGAGCCCAGGGCTGTGTTGTCCTCAAGGGTGCCACTTTGCCCTGGACAGTACCCTGGGAAAGAATTGCGGGGGGGGGGGGGGGGTCTTCCAGCCAGCTCCCTCTCCTATGGTTGCCAACCTCCAGGTGGAACCTGGAGATCTCCTGCTATTACAATTGCTCTCCAGATGACCAACAACAGTTCCCCAGGAGAAAATGGCTGCTTTGGAGGGTGGACTGTATGGCGTTAGACCCTGCTGAGGTCTCTCCCCTCCCCAAACCTCACCCTCCCCAAGCTCCACCCCCGAAATCTCCAGGTATTTCTCAACTCATAGCTGGCAACCTTACCCTCTCCCCTGCACATATCAGTCCTCTTCCCTGCAACTTGGGAAGTGGCCTCGCACTTGCTCCATGGCTCTGTCCTAGACTGCCTATTAAAGGTCTCCCTGGGGGTGGGATAACCCCAGACTCTTCTTTTCTAGGGGCTGGGCCTTCCAGGGTGACTACTTCTGGGGGGCAATGGGGTTCCTATGTGGGTGGCTCCTCCCCTTGCTCTGTCCCTCTTTTCCTCCTCATGAGCCAGAGCTCCAGGCTCAGCTGAGCCCAAGGAGGCTGAGGCTGCCTGCCTTCTTCTCTGCCCTTCCTCCTGACATACCTGGGGCTGGGTGCCTGGCAGCTGTACATTCCTGTGATTGTTGCCACTTCCCCAGTGTCTACAAATCTTCAAGATGTGCCAGGAGATCACTCCTGGAGCTCCCTACTGGCTGCTGCACTGAGCCTCACTGGCTGCTGCAGACTGACAACTCCCCCAACGCCACATTTTTCACCATCTGCTGTGTCATGGGGCTCCAAACCAGCCTGGGCTGTGTTGCACCCTGCTCCAGCCCTGACCTCCATCATCTCCCATGTCCAAGTGGTCCAAGGACTGATCCCCTCAGCCATGGTAAGTGTGGTGTGCGTGCGTGTGGTCCTAGACAGAGGACCAATAAATAAATAGAAGGGGAGGTGCTACTGGTGTCCAGAAGGACTAGCTTGGGATTTGAGGTGTCTCCTGTTCTAGAGGTTGCACTGCCCCTAAAAGATCAGGTTTGCATGCTGGGGGTGCTGCTGGAACAGGGCCTTTTGTTGGATAAACAGATAGCAGTGATGGCTAGGGGCCCCTTTCACCAGCTCCAACTGGTGAGCCAGCAGTGGCCTTTCTTGAGTAAAAAAGATGTTGTTGTCACTGTGTCACTAGATTACTGCAATGCACTCTATAGTTTCAATCTTTGTTACTGAGTTATTGATTAGATCCGCACAGTACTTTATAATTTTATAATGACTGTATTGTATTGTTTTAATTTTATTGTTTTAAAATGGTTTTAATTGTTATTGGTATATTGTATGAACATTGATGGAACCTGCCCTGAGCCTGCTTGCAGGGAGGGTGGGATACAAGCCCAATAAAGTAAAATAAAATAAATAGATTCTAGTAAGTGCTGACCTTGGAGGATGTCCAGAAGCTATAGTTGGTATAGAATGCAATGGCAAGAATGCTGTTTGGAGTGGATTGGAGTCTTGTTCCGTATGCACTGGCTTCCGATCTGCTTCTGGGTCCAAAATCAAGGTGCCCTATAGGGCCTGGGACTTGCCTACATTAAGGATCACCTGGTCCCATGCAAACTTACCCAGCTACTTTCAGAGGACCCCATCATCTGACACTAGATGGGTGGCACCAAAATCATGGAATTCCCTCCCCAGGGAGATGTGTCTACCCAACTCAATCATTGTCTTCAGCCAGCAGTTCAAGACTTTTCTGTTTTATCTGGCATACCCTTACTGACCCTCCTTCTTGTTTGTTTTTAATTGTTGGTTTTATTTATATGTACTGTTTATTCTCTTTTTAAGTGTTCACTGCCTTGAGAACCTTAATTGAGAAGAAAGATGGTGTACAGATGTTTAATAACAAATGTGCATAATAACATACAATATTAATAAATACCAAACAAATGAAAAATGAAGTATGCATTTCAGTGTTTGAAATATAAGATTCTTGAATTTTAATCATGGTGAGGGAGAACAGTGTGGAATTAGTTTGCAAGTAGGTCCAGAATAGTAGAACAGATTTATAAGTGGCTCCCACGTCAAAAATTTTGAGAACCACTTTTTCAATAAAAGTTCTTCCTACTACCACCTCTACTATTTCAGAGGAATGTACCAGCATGCAATCTCAAAGGTCTTATTTAGGAGACAAGAGGCTATAGCTACTCATGACCATCTGCAGTCCAAGTCCCTACCGTCTTACCTCCACAGAAAGTGGCTTCCCCAAGGTGAACAGGAAAGGGTGCATGTTGAGATCAGGGTCTTTACGGAAGCAGTTGGGTTTGGCATGATGCTGGTTATGCATGAAGTTCCATTGACTTGGTGGCCCACCCTGAATATCCAATGAAAATAGACTTTGTTTATTCATGGAATGAGTTATAGCATGTATCTTTCCTCCAGCATACAGAGTTGCAGTAGTAGTATAAGGCTGCGGTCACACGCGCCAGTTGGAGTGGAGGGGAAGCGAGGGTATTCCCTCTGGAGGAATTTGACACACAGTTGCAAGATCACACCTCTTTTTGTAGCTGCGGGCACAGCCCGTCACTGTGTGATCAGATGCAACTGTGGGTGAGTAATTTTTTTGCCATTTATTTCCCTTGCACATAAACAAGGAATCGCACCTCAGTACTGAGGGCCCCCTATGGAGTATGCGGTGATGTGCATACTGCAGGGGGGGGGGACCAACAATACCAAGCCGGGATGGCCTGATCAGACCATCCTGATGGCTTGAGAGCATGCTTGAGCAATCAGACAGGGGAAAGTCCATCCGTGGTCCATTGGAACCCGTTTACTACTGGACTTTCCCCAGTGTCTTTTAACTCCACTTCCATAGTGGAGCAGCACGGGTTGCCAATGACTACGGGATGTTTCCCAGATGTTGCTGTCTGATCTCTCCCTTTAGGTTCATCAGGCATTTGCATCTATGTCAGGTCTAAAGGTGCTTGTGATCGCAGCCTAATTCTATTTGTTCTATAACCAGCACAAATACCTATATCAAAACCATAGCAACCCTATAGATGCCACCATACATAGAACTTCAAGGAATCAACCATCCTGTCTATAACATTTATGGCAGCATACAGAGTACATAGAGATAAATCTATTTATATAAACTTGTTCAACTTTGAGTAGGATTCTGGTAGGATGGATAAAAAGACTCAGGTGTTTTCTCTCTATTCCATTTTCTCTCTCTTGCTTCCTTGTCCTTCTAACAATTTTGAAGCATTTGAAGAAATTGACCTGAAAGTCTTGGATGGAGGATAATGAATATTCTTTTGCTTCATTTTGAAGTAACCAAATTGTCAATTAGGGACAATGCTGTATGGCATGAACATGGGATAAATGGCGTGCCTCTTAGGCACACAGTCTCCTGAGTCACTCTTTTCTCCTGCTGCACCTCCTCTGTTCCCTGCAGCCCTAAGGAAATAGAAACTTTAGCATAGAGAAAAGGGAAACTGAAAGTCATCACAAAACTGCTCTGCGTTTAATAGGAGAGGGAAGCAAAAGAAGCAGAGAGAGAGAGAGACAGAGAGAGACAAAGAGACAGAGAGCGAGAGAGAGAACTTGTCACATCTAAAGAGGATTAGACCCAACAATTCTAGCCAGAAGGGTATTTTCCTCTCCTTTTCTCAGCTGAGCTACTTCCTGATGGACCAGCCTCTCTGGAGTTATCACCTGCTGACCTTGGACAAACCATTATTCTCTATTTCAGCCTCCCTGACCGGCAACACACACCGCTCAGGCTCCACTGGACTGTTTTTGATTGCTAGCTATTGGGGGGGGGATGTGCAGATCTGTTCTCGCAGAGGAGGGACAGCTTGTACCTAAATAGAACTTGCTCTTAAACGTGCCACTGGACTGTGTTGAACCGGGGGGCCAGGGGGGAGCTCTGCAATTTACCTGGCTGCTTCTTGCTCTGACTGAGGGCTGCTGGGAGCAGGGGGTGGGGCTTGTTGCATGTGCCCGCCCCCTGGGCTCTTTACTACCGGAGCTTCGCTCCTGTGCACTCCTGCAGGAAATGACCCCTGGATACTGCATAAAAAAGCTACTGCTACACTTACTTGACAAAAACTATCACAGTATAGGATCCTTACCTTAAGTACTCCTACCACAAAGAAATGAAACAGTCTATTCCACTTGGGCTTCTGAAAGACTGAAAAGTGTCCAAGATCATGCTGGAAAAATCCATATTGGACCTGGAATGTAATAAGCCATGCCAGTACAATTAATTTCAACACATTGTAAGGACTAATTGCTAAATTAAATGTAATAAAGATTTACATAAGGACATTCCTAAACATGACTTCCGGTTTTCGGCATGGTGAAGGCAGACAGCCCCGGGAGAGCTCCCGTGAAGCTACCTGGATTGCTGGGTTTGGAGGGGGTTTAAACACCTTCAGAGCCCCCATGGATCTCCCTGTAGAGGAAACCAAGCAAGGGCCTTGATCTTGGACTCTCCACAAGCGGCAGCAAGTGGATTGAGTCCGAGATCAGCTTGAAGCCCAAACCTGTGCGAGAGCACCTATGGACTCCATAGCTGCAGAGCCGTGAATCATCGGGACAAAGGGAACAAAATCACCCCATACAGAACTTTAAAAGAAACTCTACCACCGTGAGTACTATTAAAGCATTGAATTCAGAAAAGACTCTCCATTTTGATATAGTCCTTTAAGAGAGGAGGTCAAAAGAAAAAGGGGAGGCAAAGGCTGAAAAAATTGTTGATACCTGGAATTAAAACTTTTTAACAGACTCATATAACTCTTCAAATATAATTTGATGCTTGGTGAACCAGTAGATTATAATTTTAAACCCCACTTGGAATTATAATTTGGTTTTCTTTGGATTATTCATGAAGATACCCTAAAGGATTATATATTTACATTAAGTTACTTTAAAGGATTATAAATTTTTATAACCATTTATTTGGATTACAAATTAAAGACAAAGAAGAAAGGAGGAGCCTGTAAATTGAATGGAACTTACTTTCACTTTCCATACATCATTTCCACAGAGGTTATGTTTTTAATTTGGAACTGTTATGTCTTTGCATGTTGTTATTACAAAAGTACAATCTGTTCTTGAGAGAAATGTAAACTGTTGATAATTTGTTTGAGGCTATACTGAGAGTATTTGTAAGAAATAAAAAAAGGAGGTTAAACTTAAGATATTGACTGAGAGGGGACCTGTGAATATTAACAGATTCTTTGGTTTTGATGGTGTTTAATGTGCAGTAATTTAAAATATAGTAAATAATATTGTTAATAATATGATGAATAAAAAAAAACCCCTCCTTCTGGTCCTTCTCCTGGCCAACCTAAGCCAGTAGCTGCCAGTTTGACACAGATTTCAGCAAAGGAATTACAAATCTTAATACAAGAAGCTGTGACAACAGCTGTCAATCCCATGCAAATTCAACTAGATACACTCTCACAACAAATGGTACATCAGATGGCAGAAGTACAAAACCAACTCAAAGAAAATAGAAAAGAAATTTCTTCCTTGGCCCAAACTGTTAATCAAATGGAGGACAAATCTGAAAAGGTACAGCTCAAAGTAAAAACTGTGGAATCTAAGCAAAATTTCATGGAAGAAGCTCTTACTAAATTAGATTGATAAGGCAGCATATATTTTGAGATTTCAAAATATTCCAGAAAAACAAGATGAGCAGCTGAAATATGAAATGGCACAAATATTGGCTATATGGAAGCAGAAAACACAGATGAACTATATAATGAAACTGATGTTACTTATAGAATGAATTTGGCATATGCAAGGAGAAATAAACTTCCAAGAGAAGTGCACATGAGATTCCATAAAAGGCCAATAAGAGATGAAATTCTGAAAGCAACAAATGAAAAACCCTTACAAATAGAAGAAACAGAAATTAAGATTTTAAAGGAAATTCCATGGAGAGTGAAAGAGAAGGGAATATATAGAGTTTAGAAATATTCTTAGAAAGAATGGAATCACGTGTAGATGGCTACTTTCAGAATGCATTTTTTTCACTTCTAAAGAGAAACTATACAAAATCAACTCAATTTTTAAAGCAGAAGAATTTTTAAAAACATACGCCAGAGAACTGGAAGTTGAGGAAGAAGAAATAGAAACTACAGAGGAGGACCAGCAAGAAACACAAGGAGTAACTGGAGGAAATGGAAAAACTACAAAAATTAGAAAAACTGGAAAGACCACAACACCCCAGATGGTTACAAGACTTCAACTGAAGAATAAAGATGACAATAAAACTCAGACCAATGATGTATAGAAGAAAAATAAAGATAGTCTCAACAAATGTTAATGAACTGAATGCACCTCAAAAAAGAAGACAGATTTTTCAACAATTTAAAAAGATGCAACTGGATGTGATATGCCTACAAGAGACCCATATAAAATACTCTGCCCAAAAATATTTGGAGAACAAAAAACTTGGAAAAAACTTCATTTCCTCAGACAAAGAAAAAAAAAGAGAGGCGTAGTGACATATGTTAAAGAACATTTGCATCCAGAATTAGTCTACAGCTCTGAAGATGATAAAATCTTGATAGTTCAAATACAAAGACAAAGTAAAACAACCTTAATTATAAATATATATGCTCCCAACCAACATTAAGAAATTAAAAAAAATATATTACAAGAATTTATCTCAAAACAAAACTATGATGAAATGTGCCTGAATGATGATTCCAATGCTGTCTTTGATAAGTTTTTAGATAGAAAAACAATAACTGGAAAACAGAAACAAGATAATGAACTTCCAAACACATTCTTACAATTGGCAGAAGAACATAATCTTTTTTTTTTGGTAAACAAATTTTTATTATTTTCCATAAGAGTTTTACAGTTAACCATTTCCAATTTTCCATTATTCACCTATATCCATTTCCTCCCCTCCCTCCTGTGGCTTCCCGCAATGCTTCCCCCTTACCCTCCACATTATTGTATATCATCGATTATATCATTTTTCTTATCATTACAGTTTTAAGATAACCTCATTTAGCCTAATATTGATCTAAACATATTAAATTTTGTTTCACATCCCAGTTCTTTTCCAGATAAATTTTAAAGTCATTCCATTCTTCAAAAAATACGTTGTCTTCTTTGCCTTTCAACTTTTTTGTGATTTTGTCCATTTCAGCCATGAACAGAACTTTTTGTATCCAATCTTCAATCTCTGGTACTTTCTCTGTTTTCCAAAATTGTGCATACAACATTCTCGCTGTTGTTATTAAGTACCAAAGTAAAGTCTTTTTAGTCGTGTTCACTTCTTCTATTTTAAGACCCAAAAGCAGAATTTCGGGTGCTTTTTTAAAAGAGCATTTCAATATTTTTTGCATTTCATTGTGGACTTTTGTCCAAAAGTCTGCAGCTTTTTCACAAGTCCACCACATATGGTAAAATGAGCCATCATGACTCTTACATTTCATCAGCGGCGTTCAAATCTTGAACATGTTCCAAAACAGGTCTTCCAGCTGTGTCATCGTTGATTTATAAAACTGAGGGACAAGGACACTTGGGTGGTGGAAAGTGCCACGGAGTCGCAACAGATTGATGGTGACCCCCGTGGGGTTTTGAAGGCAAGAAGCAGACGGGAGATAGTTTGCCACTGCTTGTCTCTTTGCCGCAACCCTGGGCTTCCTTGGTAGTCTCCCATCCAAGTACTAACCAGGGTCAACCTTCCTTAGCTTCTGAGTCCTGACATGATCTAGCTGACCTGGGCTATCCAGATCAGGGCTGTAGGACACTTTGCAAAGGAGCGTATGTGCAGTTACAGAGAGTAAATTCGATTTGAGTTGGGTTGAGAACAAAATTGATGTCAGGAATTTCTCTCCAACTAAGGGCGAGAGAGCGGGAGAGAGGAAAGAGGCAGCCAACCCTCCCTCTAAGCTGTGGAGTCTTGTGAGCAAAAATTCTACTTTGTGAGCTCCTGGCATTCAAGTGGTGAGTGAGTGAGTTGTGAGCTGTGAGTAAAATTGTGAGTGAGTTGTGAGTAAAGTTGTGAGCTGTGGAGTCTTGTGAGCAAAAATTCTACTTTGTGAGCTCCTGGCATTCAAGTGGTGAGCGAGTGAGTTGTGAGCTGTGAGTAAAGTTGTGAGCTGTCTTGTGAGCAAAAAATGCTACTTTGTGAGCTCCTGGCATTCAAGTTGTGAGCGAGTGAGTTGTGAGCTGTGGAGTCTTGTGAGCAAAAATTCTACTTTGTGAGCTCCTGGCATTCAAGTTGTGAGCGAGTGAGTTGTGAGCTGTGAGTAAAATTGTGAGTGAGTTGAGAGTAAAGTTGTGAGCGGTGGAGTCTTGTGAGCAAAAATTCTGCTTTGTGAGCTGCTGGCATTCAAGTTGTGAGCGAGCGATTTGGCGACTGCGTACATTAGTTTGCTTTGGAGCCGTCCTTTCCTGA
>NW_015174887.1:1462-1610 GCF_001447785.1 Gekko japonicus | reverse complement strand
TTTTAATTCTTTTTCTTTCTGAGATATTTTTTCCAACACATCCGCTTGTTTTTGAAATTTTTCCTTTTTTTGCTTCACGTTCTGCGAGATGAGAATTCCTCTCATCACCGCTTTGTAGGCATCCCACACGACCTGTATTGGGACTTCT
>NW_015174887.1:0-1418 GCF_001447785.1 Gekko japonicus | reverse complement strand
TGTTTCTTCTTTTAACATCTCTACCACATCTTTCTTATCCAACAAATCTTCATTTATCCTCCATAGAAAAGATTTACTCCTTTCTATGGAACTCCACGAGACAGGATTGTGATCTGAATTACATCTTGGCAAAATTTCAATTTTATGTGTTTTCATCGATAATTCTTCTGACATCCAAATCATATCGATTCTGGAAAAAGAGCAGTGTCTATTGGAATAAAAAGTGAAGTCTTTTTGTGTCGGGTTCCATTTCCTCCAAACATCCTCTAATTTTTCTTGTTTAACTAATTCAAAGAAATTTTTTGGCAGTTTTTCACTATTTTCGTTGCCCTTTTGCGGTTTTCTGTCCAAACTATCTACTGTCCCATTAAAGTCTCCGGCCATTATGACTTGATCATAAATTTGTTCTTGTACTTGTTCTTTTAAATCCTTAAAAAAAATCTCCTTTGCTCCATTGGGTGCGTATAAATTGATAAACAATGTCTTTTTCTGCTGAATCATCACTTCCACACCCACATATCTTCCCTCCTTGTCTTTAAAAATTTCTTTAGGCTGTAATTCATTCTTTACATACGTCACAACTCCTTTCTTCTTGTTCGAGGCCGAAGAATAAAATTCTATTCCAAATGTAGCATAGCAGAAGAACATAATCTGATTGACTCTTGGAAAACTAGAAATCCAAAAAAGAAGGATTATACCTTTTATTCAGCAAGACATAAGTCATGGTCAAGAATAGATATGTGTTGGATTTCAGCAACAATGATAAATGACCTAGTAGAAGTAGAAATACTGCCAACAACTTTTGCAGATCACAATCTTCTTATAATAATGCAAGACACACCAAAGAAAAATAGATGGACTTTCAATACGTTTTTAATTGAAAAACCCAAAATTTGTATCAGAAACAAAAAAAAGAATTCCAAATGTTCTTTGAACAGAATATCCAACCAAATATTTCTATTCTAACTGTATGGGATGCATTTAAGGCTTATGCCAGAAGTTGGATAATTAGAGAAACAGCATGTACAAACAAACAAAAAACAGAGAAGTTTTTACAAATTACAGAACAGACGCAGGAAGAAAATTTGAAACGATGCCTCAGCTGAACATTTAAGAGTGAAATTAAAGCTATTACAACACCAACTGAATAGTATAATGACAGATAAAATAGCTAAAAAGATTACTTATGCGAAACAAAATTATTTTGAAAATGCTAATAAACCAACTAGATGGTTAGCATACAAATTACAAAAATAAAAATAAAATAAAACTATAAAAATCTTAAAAGAAAGTGAAGGGGAAGAAAAAAATACACCTAAAGATTTTTTAAAAATAACGGAGACATTTTATAGCAAGTTATATCAAAGAAGAGAATCTACAATATAGATTAAAGACTTACTCAGAGTAAAAGAGGAGAG
>NW_015174886.1:464692-464917 GCF_001447785.1 Gekko japonicus | reverse complement strand
CTCAGTAGTGCTTACCATCCTGAGACTGATGGTCAGATGGAACGAGTTAACCAAACTTTGGAACAGTATTTGAGATGCTTTACAAACTATCAACAAAATGACTGGTGTGACCTACTGCCACTGGCAGAATACTGTTATAATAACACTATGCATAGTTCAATTGGTATGTCACCTTTCAAAGCTGTATATGGTTATGACTGCCCTCCTTTGCCTTTCCTAGGGGGG
>NW_015174886.1:460630-463724 GCF_001447785.1 Gekko japonicus | reverse complement strand
AACCAGGGGTCGTTTCGTAGAAAAAGAGCTAGGGGAACTCATTAGCATAACTCATTAGCATATGCCACACCCCATGACATCACCGGAAGTGTGTCATAAGGCCACACACCCCACCCCCAACGGTCCCGGCCGCCGTCACCAGCCTTGCAGCTCCACTGCTGAGCCCCATGAGGGGCCCGGCGGTGGACCTCCAAGGCCGGCGGGAGTGCAAGGAAGCCCCGCGAAGGCCCTCCCTGGCCCCAGGCAGGCAGGGGTGGGGAGAGGCAGGGAGGAAGCAACTTACCCTCCCTCTTCTCCTGCCTCCTCCTGGCTGAATGAGGGCCGGAAGCAGGGGGCGGGGCTTCGTCATGTGCCCCACCCCCCGTACCTCACCCGGGGGAACTGCGATCCCCCCCGAAATGACCTCTGGTCACAACTATTTAAAAAGTGCCACCTCATTCTGAAGTTTCTGAATGATTTTCAAGGGCAGCCCAATCATGCATGGCGATGGCCAGGCCCTTTGACTCCAGAAGAAGTTGTATCCAGTATATTAACTGAGGTTGGGGGAAAGTTCTCTTGGACACTGCCAATTCCTGAACAACAAGAGTAATGCTGGGACCAGGAGCACACTCCACCTGTGAGTATGATCTATAAGTAAGTCTGGCACATCTCTCAAATCCAGTTCATAAGATCCTCTACCATCAGATCTCCATATTTTCCATACTGAGACCTCAGTCATCCAATACATTAACAGAAGAGGCCATTATAGCTGGTGTTGAAAGTGAAGGGGAACAGAGATTGGTGTTACTGGCATACTTGAGACAACATGGAACCTTGTGAAACCACGAGAAGTTCCTGCAGGTAAAAAGAATCAGTCAATCAGCAGTTCCTTCTATAAACTACCAGCCAATTAGGAATGGAAAGGCACTGAAAACACTGCACTCCCATGTGTAGTATGGTCCAAAAGGATATCATAGTTGGGGTATCAAAAGCAGCTGAAAGTACTGACACGATAACAGTCTCTGTTCAGATACAGGTCATCTACAAGAAAACTGACAGAGTCTCTAGTCTGAAACCCAACTGGAAGGAAGACTGAAATGGATCCAGATAATCTGTTTCATCTCAAGGCGCTTGAATCTGATAAACTACTGCCTGTGTGACCATCTTGGATTAAAAAGGAAAGCTGGAACAAGATCTATTATTTCCCAGCATAAACATCAATACAGATAGTAATACAATACAACCTGCCACCCCCAATTTAGGCTGCCTGAATTAGTAGTATTTCAGCTATCTTAACAATGAGCTGGGTCTGCGACCATAGTAATGATGACGCCTATTTCATCTGGTTTTCTACTTCACCTGTTCTTGGATCTGTCCAGGCCTAGATCTGTATTAGATTGTTATCTCACTCTTCCTTTGAGGAAGACCTCTGACTCTCCTGTACTACAAGCTTTCAGTGGCAGTAGGGCTGCAGGGTCTCCCCTGGACACTGACAGGCGGCAGGGGTAGGGTTGAGGACAGGGACCTCAGTGGGGTACAATGCCATAGAGTCCACCCTCTGAAGTATCCATTTTCTCCCAAGGAACTGATCTCTGTAGTCTGGAAATGAACTGCAATTCCGTGGGATCCCCAGGGTCCCACCTGGAGGCTGGCATCCCAAGGTGCCAGACAAACAAACCAAGCACTTCTGCCTCTGCATACTAACGAGCTGCTTAAAGGTCCTGGATCAGGGACCCTAGGGTAACACAGACTATTCTACATTGGATCATGTTTTCAAGTAGCTACCAAAATGGCACTTTGGACTGCAATGTGATGCACTGATGTTAGCAGCTGACAAATATTTATCTGTGTGCTGTGAAAAGCTTCCTCTGTTAATTGCCGCCCATCAAGGTGCTGCTGAAAGTACCAGAGCCAAACAGGGTGGTGTTCCCCCCACCGAGCCAGCTGGTAATCCTAATTCTACACCTTTGTTTCACTGACCATGCATTAAAGAAACTCCATATCATTATATTTGTGCATAATACATTTATGGGGAGTCCTATGGAAGGAAAGAGGTCCACAGTCACTACAAATGGACCTTCGCAGCACTCCCGCCACATGCACACAGAGAAAGCTTTCAGGGAGAAACAGAAAATAGTGTTTTGCAATTACAGCCCACAGCTGCCGCCGCTCCAATATGCTTGCTATACACAGGTGCAGCTATTATGACAATGAATAGTACACATTAAAGGTGCCATCTATAGGGGTAATGATACCAGGGCTGAAAAGGTATTTTCATTTGCAGCCTGATGTTTAGGAGAGGAAAAATAAAATAACGTAAAATAAAAGCAGGCCATTCACAGGCAGCCCTGGTGACTCAGCTGCTGCTTGGAAACACTCAGGGCTCAAAGAAAGTCTAAGGCTTGGAGGCATTAGCCCAGCAGGTGAAAGCACAGAGTGGTTCAGAGGTCTTTCTTTTTAGTATCCAAAGAAGATAACATAAAAGCTGTGCGGTAGGAGGAATGGGCACGCACCAGTTCCCAGATGACACCAGACAGTAGGTAAATACACCGCCACTTTCTCTTCCGTCCTTGGAGCCACAACCTCTTAATACCAGTGTTAGGGAGCAGCAGACAGGGAGACATTGGTCTCTATGCCCTCTTTGTCACTCTTCCAGGGCAACTGGTTGGTCACTTTGTGAAACACTATGCCGGATTAAATGGAACATGGGTCTGATGTCACAGGGGAACACAAGAGTCAGTTTGGTGTAGTGGTTAAGTGTGCGAACTCTAATCTGGGAGAACCGGTGTAACAGGCCGGATTAACCCCCCGGCCAGAGTAACCCCGGGGTTACTCTGGCCTAGCCTAGAATAACCCCGGAGGGGTTATTGAGGGGTTATTCTGGCCTAGGCTAGAGTAACCCCGGGTTAATCTGGCCGGCTGTAACAGGCCAGATTCACACACACCCCGGCCAGAGTAACCCCTGCCGGGCCAGGCCAGAGTAACCCCGGGGGTTAGTCCAGACGGGGGGTTACTCTGGGCTAGCCCATACTAACCTCCGCCTGGCCAGAGTGGTAAGTTAAATGTCATCTGAATCCTATCTCTTCTTCTTTTTAACTTCTTTTTTTAACTTCTT
>NW_015174886.1:455002-458873 GCF_001447785.1 Gekko japonicus | reverse complement strand
CAGACGGCCAGATTAACCCGGGGTTACTCTGGCTGGGAGGTTAATCCGGCCTGTTACACCGGGTTTGATTCCCCACTCCTCTACTTGCACCTGCTGGATGACCTTGGGCAAGCCGTAGTTCTGGCACAGCTATTCTTGAAAAAGAGCAGTTTCTGTCGAGAGCTCTCTCAGCCCCACCTACCTCACAGGGTGTCTGTTGTGGGGAGGGGAAGGGAAAGGAGTTTGTAAGCCGCTCTGAGACTCCTTTGGGTAGTGAAGGGTGAGGTATAAATCCAATCTCTTCTTCTTTTTCTTCTAGATGGAGAATCTGGAGGCTTTCTTTTCTGAGCCGGGCTCAGTAGTCCACATCTCTGGTATCTGTTTTCAGGGTTAGGGCTTTGTGGTGGACAATGTGAAGGAGGACCAGTGTGTGGGGGGGAATAGCTTGCCAGGTGACTAAGAAATTGTAGATAATATAACAATAAAAACTGCAAAAGAAAGTTTCATCAGCATCGACAATAAAACCGTAGCATAAAGTGCACAGCCTAAAGTGCATAAATGATAACACAGTCCTTTCCAGAAGACAAATCAATTAACTCATAAGCATAGGAAGGACACAGCATCAGAATGATGAAACACAGCATAGTAAAGAAAAACAGCTTATATCCAGCAGACTGCCAATCAGCAGACTGCCAATCACTTTCAATCAGTCACAAATGGCGGGAAGAGTCTTTAGTTGTTACCTGAAACTTAATAAATTTGGTACAAATCTGGTACGTACAGGGGGTGAGTTCCAATGGCAAGGCACCTCTCTTTAAAAATCTACAGACAAGGATCTGCTCAAAATTCTAGTGTAAGCGATACAAACCTGACAAGCACTGGGAGCAGGGTCTTCACTGATGGCTGCTGAAAACTGTGGTCTTCTACCAGGAATTTGATATTAGATAAATCAGAAATCTTTCACTGTTAGTTGCCTGTTGATTTTAGGACAATTTATCAATGATAAGGTTGTTGGTTTTATATTTTTGTTGTCAATGGCTTTGCAAACTTTGCATTTCTAACTATAATGGGCAGACTGGCCATTTACCTTACCAGGAAAAATCCTGGTGGGCTCCTGCCATGGAGGACTGCCTGCCCCAGAACCCCACCTGGTATAACCAGGAAGGTGCATGTATGTCCTGGTGATGGGCAGACACATCTTAGGAAGTGCTCATGATTCTGTGCAACTTTTGGGGAATTCACTGCCAGAGGATGTAGTGATGGCCACAGGTGTAGACAGCTTTAAAGAGGGAATAGACAGATCTATCAGTGGCTACTAACCCTAGTGACTAAAGGGAACCTTCACGTTCAGGGGCAGTCAACCTCTGAATCTCAGTGCCAGGAAATAACATCAGGGGAAGGCCTCGGCCTCTATGCCCCGTTGTTGGCCCTCCAGAGGAACTGGTTGATCACTGTGTGAGTTAGGGGTGCACATTTGGCATAAGCAGAGCTGAAAAATACCCGAAAAATACCTTACTGGTATTTGGGGGGTAATAATGAAGCCAAATACAGATTACCGGTATAGCTGAGCCTGAAAAAAGCTGATTTTTTTGGCTTTTATTTGGGTATATTCAGCTACCTCCGGGGCGGCACAGGGCTCTCAGGTCCTGCCACCCCAGCTGGGGCTGGCAGTGACTCCTCTTGCAGCTTGGTTTAAACCAAGCTGCAGGAGGAGCCAGCCCAGGATTGGCTGGGGGAGTGGGAGCTTGCAAGAGGAGCCAGCCCCAGCTGAGACTGTGCAGAGCTCTCAGCTCTCACCGCCCTGGCCAGTCCTGGGCTGGCTCCACTTGCAGCTCGATTCTCCATTATACTCTATGGGGACCATTGACTATAATGGTGCATATAGAATATAATGGAGCTGGAAAAAATCAAGTTTCAAGAATATTTCCTGAATCTGAATACCATACCAGCATTGGGATTCAAGAGTATCAAAACATAACAATATTTTTTTGGTTCAATATACCAGAACCCAAAAAATACCGGGTGTTGAGGTTCTTTGCACACCCTTAGTGTGAGTCAGGGTGCTGGATTAGAAGGACCATTGGTCTGATCCAGCAGGGCTCTTCTTATGTGCTTAGCAGTATAGCAGCAGCCAACTTTACCCCGCCCACCTGGGCATGGTGCAGCTGGCAAGGAGGAACACAGAGGCACCAGCTATGGCCCACTAGTCTGGGCACAGGTAGGCAGGGCTGGCGGGGAAGGAATTTCAGTATTCCTTCCAGTCTTGTAGAGGAGCTTCACTAATTTGCCAGCAGATCACATTTTGTGGGTAACTTGAGACTGGGGACATTTCTTTGAGTGTAAGTCAACAGCTGTTTTAGCAGGAAGAAGAGGCAGCAGAAGAATGTTTCCTTCCTTATGCTCAAGCTTTTTGTACAATGAAGCAGAACTGGAAAGTGAGCCACAGTCATACTGCCACATGTCTACAGTATACATTTGTCCCTGACCACACTCAGTAACAAAGGAACATGACAGTGTTATCATTTGGTTTTTCTACCAGACAATGCTCAGACTCCAGTCCTTTGCCTCCATATGCCTTTATAATAGATTAGTATTTGTTCCAGCTAAGTGGTGCATACAATAGTAGCATTCTCATTTAATATCCTAATCTTCCAACTTGAGTTTTCTGTTTGTCCAATGTGTAGTAAAACACACAGACCCTTGGTTTCTTCCAGAGATTTCAGCCTTCAGATAAATCCCCCCCCCCAATATTTTGGTCCCTCTCTGAATAAAAGGTCAGGATTGCCAGTTTTCAGTGGTTCAGTATATGTATAACTTTAATGGCAGCTTGATGTGCTGGAATTAGCAGGCGGTAATGGTTCTTTCTAGCTGATGAAGTGGCCTCTAGTCTGCAAAGGTTTATGCTTCAGTCAATATGTTAATCGTTAAGGTGCTTCACTACTCCTTTTAGAGGGTTAGATCAAGATGAGTAGCCGTGTTAGTCTGTCTGTAGCAGTAGAAAACAGTAAGAGTCCAGTAGCATCTTAAAGACTAACCAAATATGTGGCAGGGTATGAGCTTTCATGAATATCTGAGGAAGTGAGCAGAAACTCACAAAAACTCCTACCATGACACATATTTTGTTAGTCTTTAAGGTGCTACTGGAATCTTGCTCTTTTCTACTTCTAAGGGGTTGTTATTGTAGTTTTGGGAGGGGTTATTGCAGCAGACTAATGTGGTTAATGCCAGGAATTTGCATTCGCTTCACCTGCTTTTTATGCACACAAGGTTAGTGTTAAAACCACAGGTGCAAGACTGGCCAGAATTTCTGGGCAATTGAAAACCCTATGCATTGCACGTTTTGCTTCTCAGACTTTCTGTTCTAGTGGCTTGCTTCCATCCGATCGCTGTCCTTGAGCTCAGCTGTGGTTTTTTTCCAGGCAACTTACCAGGCAGCTTATCTATTCAGTTTTGTTTTCATTATGCTGGCATCCTGTGAAGTTTCAAATTAATTTTAATGTTTCTTTCAGTTTTAAGGCCTATTTAAAAGGCTTTTGTTTTGCCTACCCTGGTGAACTGGGACCTATCATGAATCCAGAAAACAGCTTTGCAGACAATGTGATGCTGTGCGCTTAATTGATCCTTGTGTTTGCTTTCAGTGTTCTCAGGCTTTACCTGGTTGGCTTCTAGGATGGTGCTCAAGAACCTGCTACATTCTTTAACTATCTGACATGCTTCTGAATCCTGTAGGTCTGCCAGCCAAGAGGCAGGAGTCCAGGTGGGCTGGGATGTAGGGAGCACCATTGGGTAATAGAATTAAACAAGTGGAGACCCTCAAGAAACTTGCGGAATGGTTATCCTATTCCTCACACCTTTGCTTCCTCCTGTCTCCCTCTACCTCTCTCACACTCTT
>NW_015174886.1:447955-454493 GCF_001447785.1 Gekko japonicus | reverse complement strand
GGTTGGATGATAACAAATGATGTGTTAATGATATAATGAAATTTGTAAGAAGGGGGAGAAGCATTGCGGGAAGCCACTGGAGGGAGGGGAGGAAGGGAATGAGGTAAACAATGGACTGAATGATTTAATCTTATATGTTATGTTCCTAAGAAAATAAAAATTTGTTTACCAAAAAAAAGAAAACCACCCCCCCAGACTTACAACTGAACTCAAGGCAGCAGAGATCTGTCTCCCTGGAGAAAATGACTGCTTTAGAAGGTGGACTCTGTGGCATTATACCCAGCTGAGGCCTCTCCCTTCCCCAATCAAAATCTCTAGGGACTCCCCAGGCCAGGCCCCAAGGCTCCCTCCCTCCCTGAAAGGCCAAAGGAGGCCTGGAAAGGGCCCTTCCCCCACACCCTTTGACTCACAGAACCGGTTAGAAGCCTCTCCCCCCCGTCCTGAACGTTCTAACCTCTCTCTTACAGTTGATGTCTGAAGCAGATCCCTGCAGAGGCCATTTCAAAAGGTTTTGGGGGGAATTCAGCCATCCCTGAAGGGTTTTTTCTAGTTTTTTGGATTTTTCTGCAGGCACTGGTAGACTACTGAATATGTAAGAAAACCTGCTGGGCCAGAGGGAGCTTCCTTTTACTGGATTTAAGCATCCGCACACTAGGGGGCGCCTTCGCTATTAGATATATAGATCAGTTCAGGGGAAAACCCCAAAGGCAATGTCATGCCTGTCTAGGAATCATTGGAAATTCTATGGTAAAACCACAGAGTTTCTGGTGATTCCTAGAGAGGTGTGACATGACTTATGGGGTTTCCCTGGAAATGATGTCATTGCCTGATGGCAATGTTTTATTTCCTGCCCCCAGCTGCCAGAGCGGTGGTGAACTATGGGAACAGGGGGAGGGCTCTCCCACCCCCAACGGGCAAATTACGTGCCTAATCCCTGGTCTCTAAACTGAGGAACAGAGCAAAACCTCATGGTGACAGTTATGATCACAATGCTGCTGAACGGCATAATTTTAAAATCATGTGATGTTTTCTGATCATTTTATGACATTGTATAGATCCTTGTTTGTGGAGTGGCAGAATCCCTTCAGCTTCCAGAAGCCATTTGAAATCATTAGGGGCAATATATTTAACATCTTACCTCAGTCATTTTTAAATTTAATTTTTTGCACCATTACAGCTTACTTATGGTAACACCGTAGGGTTTTCAAGGCAAGAGATGTTCAGAGGTGGTTTGCCATTGCCTGCCTCCACATCAGGACCCTGGGATTCCTTGGAGGTCTCCCCTCCAAATACTAGCCAGGACTGACTGTGCTTAGCTTTGGAGATCTGACTAGCCTGGGCTATCCAGGTCAGGGCTACCTCAGTCATAAGGACACATTAGCCAGGATTTAGAACCTCTGAAAGTGTAGGGGCTAGGGGGCCAATTAAAACAGACCGCTATGGAGGTAAATAGATCAAAATGGATTCCTAAGGTCCCACAGAGAGTTTCCTGCCAACAAAGCCTTTGTCAGTTTGTGGAACATGGAGATGAACCACACAACCACAAATTGTTCCTAGTTGACCTCTGCTGTCTCACAGAACACATTCTGCTGCTTCGCTGGCTTCGAAGCTGGGGGCGATGGAAGTGGGCTGGCTGACAGCTTGAATGCAAAGGGCAGTAAAAGTCCAAATAAGGGCACAAAAATATTCATAGATCAACCATCTTTTCAATGCAGTGTGTTTCCTCTTCAAATGATTAAACTGCACTCACAAGGAGTAGATTAATTGGATTTAAATTCCAAATGACTGCAAAAGCCGAGAAATGAGTCGCTAGTCCATGCTAATGAGAAGCCGTATTAAGGGCCTTTCTCCGGTAGACATATAGAGCAAGGTTATAAATATTTCATATTCAATTATTGAATTTTGCCTTCTGTCTGTGATGCTGCCTTGAAACGTTAATACACAGAGACCGGGAAGGGGGGGAGAAGAAAGAAGAAAATAAAATCTAAGAGAAGGTAAAAGAATGTCGTCATCACCAGAGAAACACTGCATTCTTCATCCCAATCCTTGTTGTTCAGTCGCACAGTCGAGTCCGACTCTTCGCGACCCCATGGATCATCTCCCGCCAGGCCCTCCTGTCTTCCGCCATCCTCTGAAGTTGGCTCAATTTCATGTTCGTTGCATCGATGACACTGTCTAACCATCTCATCCTTTGCCGTCCCCGTCTTCTTTGACCTTCAATCTTTCCCAGCATCAGGGTCTTCTCCAGGGAGTGCTCCCTTCTCATTTGGTGGCCAAAGTATTTGAGCTTCAGTTTCATTATCTGGCCTTCCAGGGAACAGTCAGGGTTGATTTCTTTTAGGATTGACTGATTTGATCTTTTTGCAGTCCAAGGGACTCTCAAGAGTCTTCTCCAGCACCATAGTTCAAAAGAATCTATTCTTCAGTGCTCGGCCTTCCTTATACTCCAACTCTCGCAGCCATACATGACTACTGGGAATACCATTGCTTTGACCATGCGGACTTTTGTTGGCAGGGTGATGTCTCTACTTTTTATCATGCTGTTTAGGTTCGCCATCGCTTTCCTCCCAAGGAGCAGGCGTCTTTTAATTTCATGGCTGCAGTCACAGTCTGCGGTGATCTGGGATCCCAGGAACGTGAAGTCTGTCACTACTTCCACGACTTCCCCTTCTATTTGCCAAGGAGTGATGGGGCCGGATGCCATGATCTTAGTTTTTTTGATGTTGAGCTTCAAGCCCACTTTTGCGCTCTCCTCTTTTACTCTGAGCAAGAGGCTCTTTAGGTCCTCTTCACTTTCAGCCATTAGAGTGGTATCATCTGCATATCTGAGGTTGTTGATCTTTTCCCCAGCAATCTTAATTCCCGCTTGTGATTCATCCAGGCCAGCATTTCGCATGATGTACTCTGCATATATATTAAATAAGCAAGGTGACAATATACATCCTTGTCGTACTCCTTTTCCTATGCTGAACCAATCAGTTGTTCCATATCCGGTTCTAACTGTCGCTTCTTGGCCCTTATACAGGTTTCTCAAGAGACATGTGAGGTGGTCTGGTACTCCCATCTCTTTAAGGCCCTGCCATAGTTTGTTGTGATCCACACAGTCAAAAGCTTTAGCATAGTCAATGAAGCAGAAGTAGATATTTTTCTGGTACTCTCTTGCTTTCTCCATAATCCAGCGAATGTTGGCAATTTGATCTCTAGTTCCTCTACCTCTTCGAAACCCAGCTTGTACTTCTGGTAGTTCTCTATCCACGTACTGTTGAAGCCTAGCTTGTAGGATCTTGAGCATGACCTTGCTAGCGTGTGATATGAGTGCAATTGTGCGATAGTTTGAACATTCCTTGGCATTGCCCTTCTTTGGGATTGGAATGTATACTGACCTTTTCCAATCCTGTGGCCACTGTTGCGTTTTCCAAATTTGCTGGCAAATGGAGTGCAGCACTTTAACAGCATCATCTTCTAAGACTTTGAATAGCTCAGCTGGAATACCATCACCTCCACTAGCTTTGTTGTTAGCAATGCTTTCTAAGGCCCATTTAACTTCACATTCCAGGATGTCTGGCTCGAGGTCAGTGATTATACCGTCGTGGTTGTCAAGGACATCGAGGTCTTTCTTGTATAGTTCTTCTGTGTATTCTTGCCATCTTTTCCTAATCTCTTCTGCTTCTGTTAGGTCCCTACCGTTTTTGTCCTTTATCATGGCCAGCTTTGCATGGAACGCTCCCTTGATTTCTCCAACTTTCTTGAAGAGATCTCTAGTCCTTCCCATTCTATTGTTTTCTTCTATTACTTTGCACTGTTCATTCAGGAAGGCCTCCTTATCTCTCCTTGCTGTTCTCTGGAAATCTGCGTTCAGTTGGGTAAATCTTTCCTTTTCGCCTTTGCCTTTCGCTTTCCTTCTTTCCTCTGCTATTTGTAAAGCCTCATCAGAAAGCCACTTTGCTTTCTTACATTTCTTTTTCTTTGGGATGGTGGTGATTGCTGCCTCCTGTACGATGTCACGAACCTCTGTCCATAGTTCTTCAGGCACTCTATCTATCAAATCCAGACCCTTGAATCTATTCTTCACCTCTACTGTATATTCATCAGGGATGCGATCTAGGTCAAACCTGAATGGCCTCGTGGTTTTCCCAATTTTCTTCAGTTTAAGTCTGAATTTTGCAATGAGTAGCTCATGATCTGAACCACAGTCAGCTCCAGGTCTTGTTTTTACTGACTGGATAGAGCTTCTCCATCTTTGACTGCAAATTATATAGTCAATCTGATTTCGGTGTTGCCCATCTGGTGATGTCCATGTGTAGAGTCGCCTCTTAGGTTGTTGGAAAAGGGTGTTCGCTATGACCAGTGTGTTCTCTTGACAAAACTCTGTTAACCTTTGCCCTGCTTCATTTTGCTTTCCAAGGCCAAACTTGTCTGTTATTCCAGTTACCTTTTGACTTCCTACTTTAGCATTCCAGTCCCCTATGATGATGAGGACATCATTTTTTGGTGTTAGTTCTAGGAGGTGTTGTAGGTCTTCATAGAACCGGTCCACTTCAGCCTCTTCTGCATCAGTGGTTGGGGCATACACTTGAATTACTGTGATGTTGAATGGTTTGCCTTGGAATCGGACAGAAATCATTCTGTCATTTTTGAGATTGTATCCCAGTACTGCCTTTTGCACTCTCTTGTTGACTATAAAGGCCACACCATTTTTTCTACGAGATTCCTGGCCACAGTAGTAGATATAATGGTCTTCTGAGTTAAATTCGCCCATTCCTGTCCACTTTAGTTCACTGATTCCTAGGATATCGATGTTCAGTCTTGCCATCTCATTTTTGACCACGTCAAGCTTACCTTGATTCATAGATCTTACATTCCAGGTTCCTATGCAGTATTGTTCTTTGCAGCATCGGACTTTCCTTTCACCATCAGACACATCCACAACTGAGCGTCCTTTCGGCTTTGGCCCAGCCGCTTCACTCTTTCTGGGGTTACTTGTACTTGTCCTCTGCTCTTCCTCAGTAGCATATTGGACACCTTCCGACCTGAGGGGCTCATCTTCCGGCGTCATATCTTTTAGCCTTTTGATACTGTCCATGGGGTTTTCTTGGCAAAAATACTGGAGTGGGTTGCCATTTCCTTCTCCAGGTGGATCACGCTTGGTCTGAGTTCTCTGCTGTGGCCTGTCCGTCTTGGGTGGCCCTTCACGGCATAGCCCACAGCTTCATTGAACTGCGCAAGCCCCCTCGCCACGACAAGGCAGTGATCCATGAGGGGCCACAAGTGATGGGCCACTACATAAAAGTGCCTAACATCTGGTGACACTCTGGACAAAACTCTATGGTAGAATTAGCTTCAAACCATAGAGTTTTGCCCCCAAAACAGAGTGTAGCCCCCACGATGTCACCAATATGTGTATGTCACTTTCGGGTGATGTAGGCACGTCACTGACATCCCTGACGTGTACGTCACCTGGAGGGGGCATAGGAACGTCACGCTTCTTCCCTCCCCTCTCTTCGAGCCTCCTTGTAAGTCCACCGCCGGCTTGTGGGCCAGACTTGGCAACCCTACTTTTCTCGTAGGGCTTGGTCCCCAGGCCCCTGATCATCCTTGATCCCGGTCAAACGAGCGGGATGATCCACTGCCAAAAGGAGGCAAATTAGAGCCGGAGCAAAAAGAACCGCGGGAGTGCAATCTGACGTGCCCCCACGGCTCTATGCTCTGGCAGCTGATCAAATGTTGTGCAGCAAACCGGCAGTAGCACAGTTGTGCGCATGCGTGGGATGGGGAACGGCGCTGGCTGCGACGGGCTACCAGCGCTTCCCCGACCAGACGCCTGGAGTTGCCGCACATCATCCGGAAGGTAGTGCTCTGTTGCTAGTACCTTTTAAATGTGCATTTTCGGGCCGAAGGGACGGATCGGGGATGGGTGCGTGATGCTTCCCAGATGTTGCGGTGTGCTTGATGCGCCCCCGATCTGTCCCTCTTGCGGGGCAAATCCTCCTGTGTGACCGGGGCCCTCATTGCTCTCTTCTGTTTGGAGGCTAAGGCCTTCTACGGCTGTTACCTGCTAGCACTGAAACCTCTGAATATGGAGGTTCTCATTAGTCACTATGGCTAGTAGTTATTGACAGACCACTCCTCCGTGAATCTCTCTAACCCACCTTTAAAGCCACCTGTGCACAGGGTCATCACTATATCCACTACTAACTCCAAACCAGTGGCACCAATGGTCCAAACAAGATAGGACCAGGCCAGACAGGACTCTGAAAGAATATTCAACCCCTTGCCTTGCTTTCATCTAACAGGGGGGGGGGAACCTTACTCCCCCAATACCTTGGTAAATTTTTTCCTCCCTATTTCTTTCTTTCTTTCTTTTTGCCCAAGGAACTTTTCAAAGAGTCGGGAGAGATAAGAGGAAGCAGGCAGGCATCTATCACATGTCATCCTTATCAGTTCTAGAATGGCTGCTTGCTTAACAAGACTGAAGGAGATTCATTTTTTCCCAGCAGGCTGCCAAGGTGGGTGGAAGTCAAAACCGTATTCATTAACC
>NW_015174886.1:440387-446085 GCF_001447785.1 Gekko japonicus | reverse complement strand
TGACACTGTCTAACCATCTCATCCTTTGCCGTCCCCGTCTTCTTTGACCTTCAATCTTTCCCAGCATCAGGGTCTTCTCCAGTGAGTGCTCCCTTCTCATTTGGTGGCCAAAGTATTTGAGCTTCAGTTTCATTATCTGGCCTTCCAGGGAACAGTCAGGGTTGATTTCTTTGAGGATTGACTGATTTGTTCTTCTTGCAGTCCAAGGGACTCTCAAGAGTCTTCTCCAGCACCATAGTTCAAAAGAATCTATTCTTCGGCGCTCGGCCTTCCTTATAGTCCAGCTCTCGCAGCCATACATGACTACTGGGAATACCATTGCTTTGACCATGCGGACTTTTGTTGGCAGGGTGATGTCTCTACTTTTTATCATGCTGTTTAGGTTCGCCATCGCTTTCCTCCCAAGGAGCAGGCGTCTTTTAATTTCATGGCTGCAGTCACAGTCTGCGGTGATCTGGGATCCCAGGAACGTGAAGTCTGTCACTACTTCCACAGCTTCCCCTTCTATTTGCCAAGGAGTGATGGGGCCGGATGCCATGATCTTAGTTTTTTTGATGTTGAGCTTCAAGCCCACTTTTGCGCTCTCCTCTTTTACTCTGAGCAAGAGGCTCTTTAGATCCTTTTCACTTTCAGCCATTAGAGTGGTATCATCTGCATATCTGAGGTTGTTGATCTTTTCCCCAGCAATCTTAATTCCCGCTTGTGATTCATCCAGGCCAGCATTTCGCATGATGTACTCTGCATATATATTAAATAAGCAAGGTGACAGTATACATCCTTGTCGTACTCCTTTTCCTATGCTGAACCAATCAGTTGTTCCGTATCCGGTTCTAACTGTCGCTTCTTGGCCCTTATACAGGTTTCTCAAGAGACATGTGAGGTGGTCTGGTACTCCCATCTCTTTAAGGACCTGCCATAGTTTGTTGTGATCCACACAGTCAAAGGCTTTAGCATAGTCAATGAAGCAGAAGTAGATATTTTTCTGGTACTCTCTTGCTTTCTCCATAATCCAGCGAATGTTGGCAATATGATCTCTCGTTCCTCTACCTCTTCGAAACCCAGCTTGTACTTCTGGTAGTTCTCTATCCACGTACTGTTGAAGCCTAGCTTGTAGGATCTTGAGCATGACCTTGCTAGCGTGTGATATGAGTGCAATTGTGCGATAGTTTGAACATTCCTTGGCATTGCCCTTCTTTGGGATTGGAATGTATACTGATCTTTTCCAATCCTGTGGCCACTGTTGCGTTTTCCAAATTTGCTGGCAAATGGAGTGCAGCACTTTAACAGCATCATCTTCTAAGACTTTGAATAGCTCAGCTGGGATACCATCACCTCCACTAGCTTTGTTGTTAGTAATGCTTTCTAAGGCCCATTTAACTTCACATTCCAGGATGTCTGGCTCGAGGTCAGTGATTATACCGTCGTGGTTGTCAAGGACATCGAGGTCTTTCTTGTATAGTTCTTCTGTGTATTCTTGCCATCTTTTCCTAATCTCTTCTGCTTCTGTTAGGTCCCTACCGTTTTTGTCCTTTATCATGGCCAGCTTTGCATGGAACGCTCCCTTGATTTCTCCAATTTTCTTGAAGAGATCTCTAGTCCTTCCCATTCTATTGTTTTCTTCTATTACTTTGCACTGTTCATTCAGGAAGGCCTCCTTATCTCTCCTTGCTGTTCTCTGGAAATCTGCGTTCAGTTGGGTAAATCTTTCCTTTTCGCCTTTGCCTTTCGCTTTCCTTCTTTCCTCTGCTATTTGTAAAGCCTCATCAGAAAGCCACTTTGCTTTCTTGCATTTCTTTTTCTTTGGTATGGTGGTGATTGCTGCCTCCTGTACGATGTCACGAACCTCTGTCCATAGTTCTTCAGGCACTCTATCTATCAAATCCAGACCCTTGAATCTATTCTTCACCTCTACTGTATATTCATCAGGGATGCGATCTAGGTTAAACCTGAATGGCCTCGTGGTTTTCCCGATTTTCTTCAGTTTAAGTCTGAATTTTGCAATGAGTAGCTCATGATCTGAACCACAGTCAGCTCCAGGTCTTGTTTTTACTGACTGGATAGAGCTTCTCCATCTTTGACTGCAAATTATATAGTCAATCTGATTGCGGTGTTCAGAAAAGAAGCCTGAATAGCAACTAGTTCAGATCTCTAGAGGCAGATTTTTTCACCATACCATTTTATATAAAAGATACCAAAAGATTGTCAGAGTTCTGTTTACTGAAAATAGATTTATAGGTATAGTTGCCATGTTGAACAGCCCTCAGTAAACATGGCAGGGTATAATGCCTTGTAGTCCACCCTCCAAAGCTGTCGTTTTCTCCAGGGGAACTGATCTCTGTAGTCTGGAGATTAGTTGTAATTTCAGAAGAACTCCACGCCCCCACTTTAGCTTTCTTTGCAGGGAAGGTGATCTAACCACTTGATCATATGGCTTCCCCTTTTCTACACTTTTCTGGTTCTGTAATACCTTTTTTGGGTAAGATAGCCAGAATTGTACACCATGTTCCAAACCTAGCCTTGTCATACATCTGTGTGAGGATATTTCAATAGTAGCTGTTTTATTTCCAATACATTTCCTAATAATCCTTAGCACAAAGCTTTCCTTGTTCGCTACTGCTGTACACCAAGACCGACATTATCATTGAGCTATGCACACAGCCCAAGGTCTCCTTCCTGGGCAGTTGCCAGCACTTCAGAGCTTTTCAGTACATATGTAAAGTTGTTGTTGTTGTTTTGCTTCAGTGTGTGTCGCTTTACACCTGTTGCTTATTCACCCAGTTTAGACAGGTCCTCTTAAAGGTCTTCACACTCCAATTTGATTTTCATTGTATTGAATAATTTGCTGTTATCCACACTTGATTAACCACTTCTCTGGTCTATCCTGACTCCGGATCATTTATGAGCAAATGAAATTGGACCAGTCCTCCTACAGATCCCTGGGGTATCTCACTGCTTACTTCTCTTCATCGTGACAAGTGTCCTTTTACTACCAGTCTCTACTTCTTGTTGTATAATTACTAATCCACAAGTAGACCCATCCTCTTATTACATGATTTAAACAAAGTTCAGAGCCACCTTAAGTTGAAAAGCTCTGTCAGACCGTCCCTTCAGGGTAAGCAGATCGTGCGGGAGGCCACACTCTCCTAAACATGTCAAGCATAGGTCAAGCTCATTACTGTTGGCCATCTTCATAGCACACTTGGTACATTTTTTAAACAGAGCCTTAGATGCCATTGATTACTCAAAGGGGAGACGTCAGCTGGTCAATGAAATGGTAAAGGGAGTAGGTAAGCAAGAGCCACCTCATCATCCCAAAAAAGACATCCCTTGATGATCCAAGCAGGACTAAAAGCCAAGGAAAATGCCAAGAGGAAAGAGGAAAGAGGAAAAGCCAGAAAAAAATAATAAGCTGTGAAACATGGAGAGATCACTAGAAGAACCTATCTATGTGGCAGCAGAAAAGAAACTAAGGGTGAGAAGGGCGCCCCCATTGGAGCATGTGACATTTTGGGCACAAAAATGCCTCGCGTCGGCTCCATGAGGGAGGGGCTCCTCCTTTGATAGTTTTGAGCTAGAAAACAAATACCAGGGGCAGGCAATGTGGGACTGCACTGAAGACGGAAGGTGAACTGTTTTTACTTAAGTGCCTTGGCATAGGTTTTTATTTTTTAAAGTCCAAGCATATAATTGTAATGTATTCTGTGCTGCCTAGAATGCATTAAGATGGTTGTGAATCATCTCATAAGGAAGCAATGTTAAGCTTCGTCTTGAACAGGGATTGAAGTTCAGGACTACTGCGTCCAATCAGGTTCAAATGTGTATAAGCGGGAAAGACCCTGATTGGTTCTTATTGTCTCAACTTGATAGGTTGTTTAACTGTATAGTAGGCGTGGCTATATTAGCCGGGAATGTTTAAATACCGAGCAGCTGCAATGGAAAGCTGTTCGGGCTATCAGAGAAGTTGTACCGTGTCAGAGAAGTTGATCGTCGAGCTGAAATAAACCTGAGTTTTGCTGAATCACTTTCTGGCTATTTTGTTAAGCACGGACTTAACAGCCACCCAATGAGAAGGGAGCACTCACTGGAGAAGACCCTGAGGCTGGGAAAGATGGAAGGTCAAAGAAGACGGGGTCAGCAAAGGATGAGATGGTTAGACAGTGTTATTGATGCATCGAACATGAAATTAAGCAAACTCCAGAGGAAGGCAGAGGACACGAGCGCCTGGTGTGATGTGGTCCATGGGGTTGTGAAGAGCCGGACTCGACTGTGCGACTGAACAACAACAACAGCCAGGTCACCCAGCAAGCTTCATGGGTGAGAGAGATTCAAACCCAGACTCCCCTGGTGCCAGACACTCCACCACCCTAACGCTCTTGAGATGTCTGCCATACAAGAAGAGCAGATTTCTTTTCCTCTTTGGTATGATATTGCACTTGTCTTCAAAGAATAGACACAACCTTGTTAGAATTTATCCTTGCTTTCCCTCTCCTTACTAAATATGTACCCAAGGATTAAGTACATTGCAGAACACAGCTGGATATGTTTATAGTAATACAAAGAGAAAAGTGCCCCCCCGCCCCATTCACTCAAAGTGGCACCATAATTACAAGGGATGGGGGGGGGATCTTGATTTCAGCTGCAACCTGCTTTATCCAAGGACAGAGAGTTGTGAAAGCCAGGCTTGGCACAAAAGATTCCCCCTATGCAGAAAAAGAGGTCTTTTTAATTACAGAGGAAGCGTTTGCATCTCCGAATGTGTCATTCAAGCCTCTGAATAGCACAGCATTGCATTCTTACAAATACTGGGAAGGAAACCAAAAGCCCACTTTTCGGTGGTAGCATTTCACTGCACCCGATTAAGAAGATGCCATTGAAATTGACTGTCCCCCCCCCACACACACACACACTGCACGCTGATTCGGGGGGGTTCAACCAGCCACTTCAGGCAAGTCAAACGGTCTCTTTCTTACTCTGGTGACAGAACCAAAAGTACTTTGTCGGATTTCATTTCCAATTATATTAAACTGTTTGTTGGGGTGGGGGACTGTGTTCTGTCTAATGGAGCGGGCGGCAGCACTGAAGGAAGGCCAGGGGGTGGTAACAGCGTGGATGGGAAAACCAGAGCTTGACACACCTGTGGGCCGTGAGCCCAAGCTGTACGGACAAATGCTGCAGTGCCCAAGATGTGCATTTGATGGGGTTGCCAAGTCCTCCTGGAGGGGTGGGTGGGTGCAAGGTTGCCAGCTCCAGGTTGGGAAACTTCTGGAGATTTGGGGGTGGAGCCTGGGGAGGACAGGGACCTCAGTGGGGTGCAATGCCATGGAGTCCCTCCTCCAAAGCATCCATTTTCTGCAGGGGAACTGATCTCTGTCATCTGGAGTTGAGCTGCAATTCCAGGGGTTCCCCAGGTCCCACCTGGAGGCTGGTACCCCTACTGGGTTTGAGCAAATAGCTGTGTGGGGTTGTCCATGCAAAGCAGCTGAAAATTACCTCTATTATCTGGTGGAAGAGGAATCCAGGCACACATAGGGTTGCCAACGACTGCTGGGGAAGCAACTGGAGTTTTGGGGGGTGGAGCCCGTGGAGGGCAGGGTTTGGGAAGTGAAGGGACCTCAGTGGGGTAGAATGCCTCAGAGTCCATCCCCCACAGCAGCCACTTACTCCAGGGGAACTGATCTCTCAATTGTGATTCCAGGAG
>NW_015174886.1:425151-438078 GCF_001447785.1 Gekko japonicus | reverse complement strand
ATGATTGTTCTTGACTGTATTTGCTTAGGGGGGAGGGATTTGTAATGTATTCTGTGCTGCCTAGAATGCATTAAGATGGTTGTGAATCATCTCATAAGGAAGCAATGTTAAGCTTCGTCTTGAACAGGGATTGAAGTTCAGGACTACTGCGTCCAATCAGGTTCAAATGTGTATAAGCGGGAAAGACCCTGATTGGTCCTTATTGTCTCAACCTGATAGGTTGTTTAACTGTATAGTAGGCGTGGCTATATTAGCCGGGAATGTTTAAATACCGAGCAGCTGCAATGGAAAGCTGTTCGGGCTATCAGAGAAGTTGTACCGTGTCAGAGAAGTTGATCGTCGAGCTGAAATAAACCTGAGTTTTGCTGAATCACTCTCTGGCTATTTTGTTAAGCACGGACTTAACAATAATATATAATATCTACAGGATTACCCTTACACATATGCTTTGCTCTCTCAAAGTCATTTAAAAGGTTGGCTCAACCATCAATCTTGCTCCTTTTCTTGATGGTTCATGATGGTTGTCTGCTTTCTAAAGTGTCATACACAGAGGTCATTTCGGGGGGGATCGCGGGGGATGACAATTTCCCCCGGGTGAGGTACGGGGGCGGGGCACATGACGAAGCCCCACCCCCTGCTTCCGGCCCTCATTTAGCCAGGAGGAGGCAGGAGAAGAGGGAGGGTAAGTTGCTTCCTCCCTGCCTCTCCCCACTCCTGCTTGCCTGGGGCCAGGGAGGGCCTTCGCGGGGCTTCCTTGCACTCCCGCCAGCCTTGCAGGTCCACCGCCGGGCCCCTCATGGGGCTCGGCAGTGGAGCTGCAAGGCTGGCGATGGTGGCCGGGACCGTTGGGGGCGGGGTGTGTGGCCTTATGACACACTTCCGGTGATGTCAGGGGGTGCGGCCTTATGACACACGTCCGGTGATGTCAGGGTGTGTGGCATATGCTAATGAGTTCCCCTAGCTCTTTTTCTACGAAACTACATTATGAATTTGAGATTATAAGGACATAATTACACTTTCTGAGGGGCTTTCCACTTCTCCATGATTGGCCAGGTCGGACAAAACCAAAAACTGTTTTAGGAAAAGAAAAAAGCATGTGTGTGGCAACACCACAATACCAAAGGCGAAACACAAAATATTGCTGACTTGACTCTTTGTTGAACTTCTTGCTCTGGCAAGAACAATAATAGACCAGTTGCATATCAGGTCAAGGACCTCATGTCTTCCTACTCAGTGGATACATTTCATAGTGATTATCGAAGATCCTGGCAAGCCTATCAGGCAACATTCCAGAGATTCATTTCCACCAGTAAGTCTAACTCCATTCATATTCCTGCCACTTCAGTTTGAGTAACAGGTTAAAGGTTATTCCCCATGAAATATCACCTTGATCCTCCTGCAAGCACTCTTGAGGTTCTTTACCTTTTCTCTTCCAGTTGTGTTCTCCTGCTAGAGATCCATAGGTAATGGTACTTACTCTTACCACATAAACATGCTTTACTAACATGCTCACACTGCTGAGTCTGAATTCTTCATTCTTGCCTGTATCTGTTCTGAAAACGGTTACATTGCAGCATCTTTGCAGAAACTGCTTTGGCTAGCATTTCCCAAGCCCCTTTTCACAACAGAGCAAATTCTTTCTAAAGTTTGGGTGCATCAGATGCAGTGTTCCCTCTAAGGTGAGTTTTTTAGCCTCCAGCTCACACATTTGTGTCTTAGCTCAGGAAGGGTGACTCTAGAGCAAACTAATTTATGCAGTAGCCAACTCTCTCGCTCACAACTTTAATGCCAGTAGCTCACAAAGTAGAATTTTTGCTCACAAGACTTCACAGCTTAGAGGGAACATTGATCAAGTGTGATAACCCAGTGTGGTTAACTTCACACATACTACACTTTAAAGTAACAGCACATTGCTGTTTACCATGTTGGTATCACAGTTACCCTAAAGGATTCAAGAGTTATGTTGCTACATCAACAGAGCTCTGGTTAATCCGTTATTCTGTTCCCAGTAGGAACCTGACAGTGGCCAGTATAAGCATCTAAACCAGTCATGATACTTATGTCCATGGCTTGCTGTGCATGCTCAGCATCTGATAATCAAAGGAATGTTGTGCATGTTCATGCTGAGCTAACAGGTCTTGAGGGATCTATCCTCCATGATCAATGTACCTAATTCTCAACATAGCCAGAGCCATTGATCCTTAAATCCAGAGATTAGAGCCATAAAGAGAGCCATAAAGAGCATTCCAGTTTTGCAGAAAAAATTGAAATCTAAAAAAAACCCCAAACCCACCTATAGTTTTAAGAAATGAATGTCCTCAGTGGTTTTTACTAGGCAGCCACAATACTGCCAGCCTTCAAGCCTTGGTTTCTGTCAGTAAAAGGCAACGGGAAGGGACAGGGCCCTTTCCAGAGCTGTTTTAACATTTGAGGGAGGACTCATTGGGACCAGGTCAGCCAGCAAGTTGTGAGGATAACATGGTGGAGAGGTGAATGATGTAAGTTGCTTTGGATCCCCCCATTGCAGAGAAAGGTGGAATATAAATGAAGTAAATAAGAAATCAATATAATTGAATATGGGGGGCAGGTAAAAGGTTGGTTGGTTGGTGAGTAGGAAGAAGGAAGAAGGAAACTATTTGTCTATTCTTGATCCTGTTTCCCCCCACATAAACTAAGAAGCCCCAAATACTTCAGCTGTATAGGGAAGGTGTTCCCATACAAAGCGGGTCAGCACAATTGTTTATAAAATTATGCACGGGGAAGAGAAAGTAGCCTTTTCTCCCTCTCCCATAATACTAGAACTCGGAGGCACCTAACGAAGTTAATGGGCAATAGATTCAGGACCGACAAAAGAAAATACTTCTTTACTCTAAGAATAATTAAATTGTGGGATTCGATGGCAGCAGATACAGCAATGGCCACAAGCATAGACGGCTTTAAAAGGAGGCTAGACAGTTTCAATGGCTACTAGCCAATGGTGAGTTAATGGAGCTGTCATCTACAGAGTAGACCTCTGAATACCAGTATGGGGGGGGGTAGCATCAGGGGGTAGCATCATGCAACAAGCCTTGTCCTCTATGCCCTTTTGAGCAATTAGTTGGCCACTGTGTGAAACAGTATGTTGGAACAGAGTCAGTTCTTAACAGCGCGTTCCTGCGCTGAGTTACTCCAGTCTAAGCCAATTGAAATCAGTGGGCATAGGCTGGAGTAGTTCCACATGGGATTGCACTGTAAGAGCCTGAAACCATCTGACTACAGGGCAGCTCTTCTCCTTTGGATTTATTTAGACATTTATACCCAACTTTTATCCACAATGTAGACCCAAAGTGGCTTGAAGCATCGCACTCCCCTCCTCCATTTTATCTTGACAACAACTCTGTGAGGGAGGTTAGCTTGAGCATGACAAGCCCAGTGAACTTCCATGGCAGAGTGGGGATTTGAACTTGGATCACCCAGATCCTAATTTACATTTCAACCACTACACCACTGTGGCTCAAGCTTAGGTGCCGAGCTGCTAGTTCCTCCTGATCCCTAAAACAACCCAGGGGTCATTTCCTGCAGGAGCGCACAGGAGCAGAGCTCCGGCAGTAAAAAGCCCAGGGGCTGGGCACATGCAACAAGCCCCACCCACTGCTCCCAGCAGCCCTCAGTCAGAGCAAGAAGCAGCCAGGTAAGTTGCAGAGCTCCCCCCGCCCCCCCCCACAGTCCAAAACAGTCCAGTGGCACCTTTAAGACCAAGTTTTATTCAGGTACAAGCTCTCCCTCCTCTGTGAGGACAGATCTGCACGTCCCCCCCCCAATAGCTAGCAATTCAAAACAGTCCAGTGGAGCCTGAGTGGTGATGTCAGGGGGTGTGGCACATGCAAATAAGTTATGCTAATGAGCTCCTGCACCTCTTTTTCTACGAAATGACATCTGAAACTACCCCCTCCAAGTGCTATATGACCTTTCCTGGCCCGAAGACAAAAGAAGAACAGCTCCAGCAACAAGACTTGCTGGCAGCTGCTTCTGTAGAAGGTATTTATTATTTAAAACATTTATTAGCTGCCTTTCTATCATGAAGAACTCAAGTCTGTTTATAATTTAAAGCAAACAACAATTATTAAAAAAAAAATTCATAAAAGACCACAATTTAAAATCACAATTGGGACTGCCAATAAATAGAAAACAAAATTAGTCAAATGCAGTCTTAAATAAAACAGTGTGTGTGTCCCCCCCATTCTCAAAGTTGTCCTACCGGCCACCTACACCTGCGTCACTATAAACATTTCTTATAAGACCAAATTTCATTTAAAATGAAACCCGCCATGGATGACAGGCACATTTCATTTTACCATGCAAGCCTTTGTGAAGTAAACACTAGAGGTCACTGCTACTATACATTATTACAGGCATGTCCAACTTTGAACAGGTAGTGATCTATTTTTTCCGGCCAAAAGTGCCGGTGATCTACCACCATGAAAATAAAATTTCAAATTAGTTTCAAATTAGATTTTAACCCACTCAAGTTGGGTTCCACGCCCCCCCCCCCATTTATAATGCACCTTCTGTCATTTACTGGTAAGCAAAATAAGCAAAAACAAAACAGAGAGACGAAGATCCAGAAAGAACTGCGAACATTTTTTTTAATTGAGTTATAATTTTCTTTAACTTTCTTTAACTTTTATTCAGAGTTATTTGTGTTAAATGTAGGTCAAGTATTGATCCAGGCTGATCTTGCGCAATCTTTAAAACTTCGCTCTTGCTCATTAGTGAGACGTCTGAGCCTGCTGGTGATCTACCTCTGACCCCTCCGCGATCTACTGGTAGATCGCGACCTACCTGTTGGACATACCTGCATTATTAAGTTATACATTACTACACATTACTGATGTTTGTGGAATTTATCTCATTTGAAAGCAAGACTCATAGTAAATTTGAAAAGTATTTAAGATCTTTTCAAGTGCATGATTGCTTTTTTGAAATGAATGGAGGACAGGACTACAAGCTTAGGGGGACCAACTGGCCCAGGCATAGCCAGGGGCTGTAGACTCCCATTTGCCTTCCCACTCCTGGCTTAAGAAGACCTACAGCCAACACTCAGCAACAGGGACTAGGACTGAAAACTGGGGGAGGCTGGAGCTGAACGAAATTTATGTCCATAATTGTTGCATTGAAATATAGTAAATAAAAACACTGCATTCTTTAGAATAAATAATGAATACATCAACAGCTATGGACCATAACACTTAAACAGAGCTTCCTCATTCAGAGTAGCAGACAACCAGAGATAGGAAATACGAGGTGGTCGTTTCAATTGTACCATCCTGAACTCACAGCACTTGTCACACAGAATTTATTTTGTACAAAATATTTTATTTGCTTGTTATCCTTTGTAACAATATATCTTCAGAGTCACGAATTCATACCAGAAACATCATACTCCTCATAAGACGTAGAAAGAGCGCTCAAGTAATAATAAACAGCAGCAACTTTAATTCTTCACAACATTTATCTTTTCCTCCACAGAGGCAGTCACCTGATAATAGTTCATATCGGCCAACGTTTACATTTTGAACAGTCCAGCTCTTTTAAGATCAAAGTATATCATAAGTATTTTACTATCCTATTTGCAAAATGGGTTTACATTTAGAGTGAAAAAGTATCAAAAGTAGAGCTAGTTCGTGGGAAGACACAATTTGGCATTTGGTTACATACGGAAAACTCAGTTGTTGCTGGGTGCGCAGACATGCCAAAACCCACCCCCTGTGACTACCATAGTGCTTTATCCTAAAATCTCAAGGAGCATTGTGAAGCTGATGGTGGAAAGTGCCATCAATTCACAGCCGACTTATGGCAACCCATAGGGTTTTCAGGGCAAGAGATGGTTTGCCATTGCCTGCCTCTGCGTAGCAACCCTGGACTTCCTTGGGGGGGTGTCTCCGATTCATGTACTAACCACGGCTGACCCTGCTTAGCTTCTGGGATCAGGCTACCCTGGTCCATTGATGCCTGAGCTATTATAAAGCTAAACAAGTGAAAAGAGATAGAATGGGTGAATAAGGGAAGGAGCTTACAAGTGGGGATGGGCTCAGATACACATTACAGGGATGGATGTGTACCTGTTTGTTTTAATCTGTGACCAAAAAAAGAAAGAAAAAAAAGAACAGAGTAAACATTTGGGGGAAGAGGCAGAGGAAGAGAAAATCTACAAAATCTAATTTAAGAAACAGAAAAGGTTGTATTTTTAAAATCAGGAAATTGCAAAGCCAGATTCTCTTTCTCTTGCAAATCTAGCCAAGTGTTTAACACAAAGTCTCCCTGAGTTATTTCCAAGAGTTTGAGCTCTTGGCCTTGATATTGGCAAATCCTATTGGCATGATGAAAGTGTGCAAGTATGGTTAATCAACAAGACATTAGGATGCTGTTGGGGGGGGGGGGGAATCACTCAGATTCATTTCCAGGGGCAGATCTTCTATGAAACTAATGAATCTTAAGCTTCAGGGCCTCTAATCCTGGAAGGGCCCTGAAGCAACTTTATTTTTAATGAGTTAAGTTTTCAACAACATTGATGGGTTTTTTTTAAAGTGTTTGTTATTAAAATAACTCCATTTTAGTGACAGAATCATAAGCCAGGGGGTTGAAGTACTTAATATTGACCTTAGAATATACTCTAATAACCATTTCATATGGCCTCAGAATGTCCCTGTAATTGTTGCTGGTTGAGAAGGGGCCCCCATAACAGTCCAAGCTTCAGGGTCCCAAAAATGTAGGCCCGCCACTGTTCATTACTCATCTCAGACTACACATAAAACATGGAGTTCTGTCAAAGCATCCATGTTTCTCACCTCAAGTGCCACATTGGACCTACCTGAAGGTTCTTTCTCTTCAGTGGGGGAGTAGTCATCCAGGAACTGGTCAGGTCACGCCTCTGCTCGCTCGATAGGCTATGCAAATTTCTTTTGTTGCATGGCTCCTATTGGAGTGGCCCTGGCTGACCAGTCATGTCCAAGCCCTTCCGTGGATCGCTCTAGCTACGTGTTCACCGCCATCCACGTACTTTATATTATTTTTTGGTGTCATTCTCCATTTTTCCGTCACCCTGACCTTCTTGTAGACTGTTTTTTGGGTGGGATGTGGATGACTTCTCCCCCACTGAGAAAGAACCTTCAGGTAGGTCCAATGTACCGTTCTCCTTCAGTGGGGGGAAGTCATCCAGGAACTGGTTAGCTGTACCCAAGCTGTTATTCTGGGGTGGGTGATCATTCACACTCTTTGTGCACCCCTTGCATGAAGGCTGTTATTGGTGCTTTGTTTCGGTTTTTTTTTTTTTTAAGTTTTCACCACTTGCTGTAGAACTCTTCTGCCAAACGCCGCCTCAGTTGAAGCGGCTTGGTCCATCCTGTAATGTCGCACAAACGTGGAAAAAGACACCCAGGTAGCTGCTCTGCATATCTTGTCTACCGTGGCTCGTGTTGAAAATGCCGCTGTTGTTGCAGCCGCTCTCGTGGAATGTGCTGTCAGCTCATCTGGTGGCGTCAGGCCTTGTGCTTCATATGCCTTGGTAATGCACTGCCAGATCCAGTAGGCCACTGTAATTTTTGATGCCTTTTCCCCTTGATTTGGGTTCCCGTAAGTCACAAACAGGGCGTCTGACCGACGGAAGTCGGCTGTCCTATCCAGATATATATGCAGAGCCTGACGCACGTCTAGCTTGTGCCACATCTTTTCCTTGGGGTGTGTTGGCCTCGGACGGAAAGAAGGCAATGCAATCGGCTGATTGAGATGGAATGCAGAATTTACTTTTGGGATGAATGTTGGATCCCTCCGCAGTGTTACTGAATCTCGCTGAAAAATGCAAAGTTCCTTCCTTGCCGACAGAGCAGCCAGCTCGAAGATCCTCCTAGCCATAGTCACTGCAATGAGGAAGGCGACTTTCCACAATAGGAGCCGAAGTTCTGCTGATTTCAAGGGCTCGAATGGTGGTCTAGTCAAGGCGTTCAAAACCTTGTGTAGGCTCCACGTAGGGAATCTGTGCCTTACCGGGGGAGCCAGCTGACTAGCCCCCTTCAGGAATTTTTTCATGTAACTGCTGGATGATATCTTCCTTCGAGTCTTGCTACCCAAGCACGCTTGTATGGCTGCCACTTGGCGCTTCAGGGTGTTTGGTTGAAGTCCCTGTTTCTGGCCCTTGTAGAGAAATAGGATGACCAAGGGTGTAGACTTTCCAATTTCCCGGGGGGGGGGCTGGGGCTGGGCCAGAGGCATTGCTTTGCTAGTAGCAAGGGTGGCTCCCGGGGGAGGCTGAACACCTTCCTGAAAATTTCGGCGGGGGCTGATGCCCCGCCGCCCCCACGAAGATTACGCCTATGATGAGCTCCTTATCCGTGGCCCGCATAGGTTGGAGGCCCATGGTCGAGGCCCCTCTTATGAACGTCCTCCATGTATGGCTATATATGCGACGTGTAGAGGGCCGTCTCGCCTGTAGCATGACCTCAATCACCTCCCGAGGGAACCCCATACTGGTCAGTCGGGTACGTTCAATCTCCATGCAGTCAGTTGTAGCCATGTCGGGTCCGGGTGCAGGATGGGCCCTTGGTGTAGTAGGTCTGGTCTCTGGGGCAGTGTCCAGGGTCTCCCTGTTGACAGTTGCACCAACTCCGAGAACCACGGTCTTCTCAACCAATGGGGTGCCACAAATACCACTGTGGGCCCCCCCTTCTGATTCTGCTGAGCATTGCCCCTATTAGGGGCGCAGGCGGGAACGTGTATAGGAGGCCCTGTGGCCATGGATGAAATAGCGCGTCGATCCCTTCTGCTTTCAAGTCGTGATATCGTGATAGGAACCGTCCTACTTGGTGGTTTCAAGAGTTCGCGAGGAGATCCATCACAGGCATTCCAAATCGTTGTGCGATCTGGATGAAGACCTCTTTGTTCAGTGTCCATTCGTCCAGGTCCAGGTCCTCCCTGCTTAGCCAGTCCGCCTGCTGGTTGGACAGGCCCCTTAGGTGTTCTGCCCAGAGACTTAAAGCGTATTTTTCTGCCCAGTGTAGTAGGGTCCTTGTCTCCTTGAATAGGGACTTCGACCGGCCAGTAGCTTGTTGGTTGATGTGCGCCTTCGTGGACATGTTGTCTGTGCATACCAAGATGTGATGGTTTTGCACATGTTGGTGAAAGGCCCTCGTTGCTAGGGTGACAGCCCGGAGTTCCAACCAGTTGATGCTGTGAGAGGATTGTTGCAGGGACCATCTGTCTTGCGTGATCAGGTGACCGCAATACGCGCTCCAGCCCCTCTTGCTCGCATCCGTGGTTATCACGACTTGCTGTGGCCTTAAGAAGCTGATGGTCTTGCTCAGGTTAGACTGTCGCATCCACCAGTGCAGGTCCCTCCAAAGGTCATCCGAGATTTTTATCAGAACGTGCCTCTTCTTGGCGATGCACTGCTGGAATGGTAGAAGCGTCCACTGTAGATGTCTGGCGTGGAGCCGTGCCCACGGAATCAGGTTGATCGTGGAAATCATGAGGCCCTGCAGTGTAGCCAGCTGCATGAAGTCGACATGTCTTTTGGTCCTGACATTTGTCACTAAGGCCCGAATCTTGATCTGCTTCTCTATTGGTAGTGACACTGTGGCCCACCTTGTGTTCAGTCTCGCACGAAGGTGCACGATGTCCTGTGTGGGTGTCAAGTGGCTCTTCTCCTCGTTTATGATGAAGCCGTGCGCAGACAGGAAGTCCCTTGCTCTTTGCGTGTTGCAGGCTGCTGTCTGATAGTCTCCCGCACGTAGAAGGGCATCGTCCAGATAAGGATGAATGTGTGTTCCCTCCATGCGCAAGGCCGCCACCAGAGCCACCATGACCTTGGTCCATAGAAGTCATGAAGTCCCCTTGCTGTAGGTTCTGTAGGATGTGGCGTAGGGATTCCATCTGGAATTTTTTCCTTGCCACCCATCTGTTGAGGCCGCGTAGATTTAAGATGGCCCTCCAGTCTCCTGATTTCTTTGGCACTACAAATAGTACAGAATATATCCCTTTGAAGCGTTCTGCTTCGGGAACTGTTTCTACGGCACTGATGTTCCGGAGGTGTTGGATCGCTTCCTGCAGCTGTCATGAGCGCTCCTTGTTCCTCGGTGCCAGCGACGGTTTGAAACAGTGAGAGGGATTGCCAGTGAGTCCTATTCTGTAGCCCTGAGATACGATCGTCCGTACCCACTGGTATGTGGTGGTCTGTCTCCAGGTCTGTGCAAATGCCTGGAGCCGGCCCCCTATCTTGCAGTCACACTGATTGCTGTTTTGAGTGACATATATAGACGTCTTGCTATGGACAGTAGAGATGCTCCCCCCCCCCAGGATGGCCCACTCTTCCCTTATCACATCTTCAAAATAATCAGGGAAGGGTGAGAAGGTCTGCACCTTTACCAGTTTTTTGAAGCCTCTCGGATCTAGTTTAGCCGACGTGGATGATCTAGGTTTTTCTGTTACCTCCATTTGGTAGTTAAGTGTGGAGATGACTTTTGTCAGCAGCCTCTGGAAATGGTCTACTTGAAATAGGCGGGATGATGTGGGTTGTATTTCCGCCTCGTCCCCTGACCATTCCCCCTCCTCCTTTTCAGTGTGGGGTACAGAAGTAATAGTGGAAGCTGTCTCTGCCTGCTCAGCACTAATGCTGTGCAGTCATTGCCTCCCAAGGCCTTCACCATCTACTGGCCGGTCTAATCCCCTGGGTGTGACGGCCTGCTGCTGTTCCCCTTCTGCCTCTGAGGCCCCTGATGCCTCGTATTGGGACGGTGCCCTATGGTTCCTGTGTCTCTTATTTGCAGAAGGGGACCTGGAGCTAGAAGAGGATTGGGAATTCGAAGAGTGGTGTCTCCGTTTCCTCCGAGGAGCCCTGGTGTGAGTTCTATCCCGGGTTTCCTCGCCTCCAGGTGCTTGGAAGGCCTGTGGACCCCCCCGGGTATCCCCCAATGGGCCATGGGGTGGTCTGCCAGGGTCCCCCTACAAAAAGCCACAGCCAGGGATGTCCCGATGGAAAGACTGGGGGACGAAGCAGCCCTGTTCTGTGCTGCCGAATCCCTGTGGTGGCCGAGGCAAGCGTCGGGGCTGTTGGTTAAGTTTGGGCCTGGGGGGGTTGAAATAATGCTGGCTGCGTGCCCCCTGTCGCCGCCCATGGTCCTGGTGGTCCTGGATTTCCCCAGGGCACGAAGGGAATGGGCTGCGCCAGCCCTGATCTGCTGGGTTGTGCGGATTGTGCAGGCCCCGAGCCGCTGTGCTGTGCTGGGGCCTCTGCCGGCATCTGGGTTGAGACTTGGCCGTGGACGTTCTGTCCGGGGCCCCCGGCTGGCCTGGGATCAGCCCCGGTACCGGTGCATGGGGTGACATGGGAACCGGAACGATCCCGTCCCGCTCCTCCCCTGCTGGGCTCGCCAGCCGCATGGCTTTCCCGCGGCATTTTCCCTTTTTGTTGTCTCCGATGGCCACTCCGCCAGCCACCTTCTTGGTCCGTGGTGGTAAGCTGGACCCCTTGGGTTGTGCACGCTTGCGGCCACCGCCGTCGTTTGCGCACCGCAATCTTGAGCCACGTGAAGGGGTTCCCGCGGGGGCCGGCTCCTCGCGATCAGCCGGTCCCGCGATGGAGGCGCTGTCGTCCCGTTTCAGCGGCGCGATTCCCAGCTGCTGAATGCTCTGCTGCCCAACCCCCGAAGCCTCGGGGGCTATAGGCAGCTGCTCCTCGATGTCCAGGGATGCGGTCATGTTCTCCCTTCTGGTGCTTCGAAGTATGGGTGGCCGGCTCTGTCTTCTACCTCTGGCTTCTTCAACCTCCGTCTCCTTTGGATTCCTGATCTTCGCGGAACTTGGAGGGAAGACCATGTCCTGGGAAGTATCCTTTCTTTTTTTCTTGCACTTTTTCTTCCTAAGATAGACCTTCTGGCTTGGAGCAGAAGCTCCAGACGACCTATCAAGTGCAGGGACTATGCAGGAACTCATCTCAGACTACACATAAAACATGGAGTTCTGTCAAAGCATCCATGTTTCTCACCTCAAGTATCATGCTGTTAATTTTACACTGACATGGGGAACTTTCAACTCTGTTCCGTTACATTCTGTCTTACCTAATGGGTATTTCCAGCTACATGACATTCACCTTCATTTATGGTTCTAAGCTGATGACTATCCTCATTTTTACTGAAGGGGACTCACCAATGGAAGATGTATGCCAAAAGATGTAACGGGTGAGCCTGTTTGTTGATTTTGGTGTGCTGTCTCCAAGGCAAGGCTGAAAAACAACCTATGTGATTCCTGCAATCTACCCACTTGCACTTACATGATGAGCACTAAGACTGAAATCACACATGCGCTGGAGAGTGCAGAGAAGCTGAAATGCAATTCTGACAGTATCATCCTACGCAGATTGACACTCTTATTAGTACGTTGGCTTTCATGGACTTAGAAGGGCACAATTCAACTTAGGTCGGTACTGTTGATCAACCTTCATATTAGGCCATGAACTGATTCAAAAACCTGATATGAACGCCTTCAGCATGCCTTACACACACATACACATCAACAACAGCAGGAAAAGGGCCAAAAAGTGCTTCAAGTGGCAAGTATGAAATTGGTCCACAAGTCGTCTTTGATTTTAACCATTCCCTGGAAAATATATTTCAAAGCCTACAGCTCCAGTCTACTAGGCACCATTGATTTATTTCCTTCATCTTAAAAGTACTGGATAGCTATTATAAATGTCTCTAAGACATGAATTGATTTGAATACATTAAAGATATTCTATTAAAATATTCTCTTTTGTTTTTTGCTCAAAATCACAGTTTTTGCCTTTTGAGGATGTAAACATTATCCAGGACATTCCTTTCGGTCTATTTAAAGTTGTTGTTGTTTTTTAAATTAAGCCACTAGATGCAACAGACAAGTATTCTGTGTATCCTTTCATAGCCA
>NW_015174886.1:407270-425103 GCF_001447785.1 Gekko japonicus | reverse complement strand
TCTTGTTTGATATATCAGAGTTCTGTGTGCCTCGAACTGAAGGCTGCCTTTTGCTGTGGCCCTCAGGTTTCTTTGGCAACACCAACAGCACGAAAAAACATAAAATGTGCATATGGAAGTAAAGTGACCTGCAGGTGACAAAAACAGAAGCAGCAAAAATAATATGAATTCCTAGGAGTATAAATAATCAGAGTCATGTTACAATCCTCAACAAATTAAGCAGCATTTGCAGAATTGCATCAGTAGCTATAATGGTTTATAGTCTACAGAATACAAAAGTAGTGTAGAGCTTGTGGAGCAGGACTTTCCTGGCTCCCCCTTCTGTTGCATCATTCCTCCAAAAATCCATAAATTTTGTTCCTGGGACATCACAGAACCTTTGTGAACAACTGGAGAAGAATATAAAGTAGGAGAAGAGTTGGATTTATACCCCGCCCTTCACTCAGAGTCTCAGAGCGGCTTACAATCTCCTTCCCCTCCCCACAACAGACACCCTGAGAGGTAGGTGGGGCTGAGATAGCCTTGAGAGAACAGCTCAGAGAGAACTGTGACTGGCCCAAGGTCACCCAGCTGGCTGCATATGGAGAAGTGGGGAATCAAACCCAGTTCTACAGATCAGAGTCCGCCGCTCTTAACCACTACACCAAAGTAAAGTAGAGATCTGCAGGGAAGGGAAGGAAAAAATGGTGGAAATTGCATCCTGTCTTAGATGGAAATAGCCTTCCACTGTTGGAAAAAATACAAGGCACTATGCTGCAATTCAACAGGCATATTATGAAAAAATAGAACTGCCCATCCTACCTTCTTAAGCAGTAGTCATGATGAGTCTCTATAAACAGTATCCAGATCTACTTGGCAGGCATTACCTTACATGTTTAGTTTTGAGCAGAACATTGATGGGCTTCCACCTTCAGTTTTCATCCCTGCTAGACCCGTATTACCTCCCCCAATCCAAGATACAGAGAGGGCTACATTTCTTAGGGGAGTCCTCACTTCTCCTTCACCCCATCACACCCTCAGCTTGTTTCACTCCAAGATCCTTATCCTTTACCACAATTCCTTCCAGGGGAAAGATACAAAAATATGGACAAGTGTATATTAAAATTGTCCAGTGCAGTGCATGTCACAACTTTGAACTAAACCAATGCATCAGTTCATCTTACCTTGTCCATTCCCACATGAAAAACATACATGGATATCATTTGCTGCAAAACGTCTTTAATATGCTAGGAATACCCAAAGCATGGGAAGGACTGGGATAGTTCTTCCATGTACCCTAAAAGTACGTAAATATAATATCGCCTGTGTGCATTTGATTCATGTATTTGGTTAAGTAGTCAATGTGATCAAAAGTGCCTCTTTATTGCAACATGAAGTTCTGCAACGTTTCCCAAGCAAGCAACTCATGTGCAAAGTTCCTAAAGGGGATGAAGGTGATTCACCTTAGTATAAAAGATGTAATTTTTATGCTGAAGACAGGATAGCAGGGTGGCTTCAGGAGGTCACAAGAGTATTATGAACCGACCGATGACACGCATCAATAGGCAAAATCTCCTGGGAAAAGCAAGCATTTTGCTCAGTGGTTTGTAGAGTAGTTAAGTGTGTGGTTATATTGCTTCTTGTGTGACATGCAGATGACAAACATGACTCCAATAAATTCAAATAAATTGCACGTGGAGTAAATCACATTAAAATTGAGGTGCTGGATCCTAATGCTCCTCCAGTAGTGCAAGAAGGATGATCCAACCCAATTTCCCTTCTCTCTGCAGCCCTGTCCAATGTGGCTTTTTGTCCATGAAGGTACCACGATCCCCCCAGCTATGCCTTTTGGGAGATCAAAAGAGGTCACCAGAATAGCTGGTAGGATCCAAACCTTCAACATTTTACCTCATCCTTCCTTTAAAGACATCTGGGTTGCATACAAAGGGTTCTCTCTCCCAATACATCCTCATACCAACCTTATAAAACAAGTTAGGCTAAAACAGAGGTAGGCACACGGTTGGCACATGGGCTCAGTAGCAGCACAGCAACCATTTTGCTCACTGTGCAGGTCTGGTTTTCTACCCACACCAGTGAAGCAAGCCTCTGAAGTGTTGGTAGTGACATTAGGACAGCACAGCAGCATGGGAGAAGGCAACAGGCATGTTCTTCACAGCCTCCCAGACCTGCATAGCTACCAGCCAGGTCCAAGGCAAGACTCTCCAGGTACTGGCAATAACAGTGGGGCTTGGCTTTTTCTCAGTGTGCTTGGCCAGCTACAACACGCCCCCCCCCAATACACACATTCACCTCTGGATTGCCAGTGCATCAACATCTTCATAGGTAGACACGGTAGCTTTAGGGGGCAAAGAGGCCCAAAAGATGGTCTGTCCTTGCAGTGACTGGCCCAAAGAAAATCCAGTGGGCTTCCTGGATGAGGAGAGGTTTGACCCAGGTCAAAACCTAGGCATTACACCATACTATCATAGCCAAATACATACCCCTGTTGAGTATCCTCTTCAAAATATTTCGTTCAGCTTTGGTCACAGGCTGGCATGCCTAACGAGACCTGTTATAATTTTTTAACCTTATATATGTAACAGGAGGGAGCATACCTGTATAATTTAATGGTGGGCTCAACGGCGAGCAGGACAAATGGGGCCACGGTATAACAGACAGACAGCTGAGTTATCAACCAAGTAGCAACATCATAGCTCGTCTTCAGAGTCTTTGAAGACGTGAAGAAATGCCGGAAATTGTTCCTGATCTTTAAGAAAAATGAAAATATTAGACATTAATCTTCATATGGGAGCGGTGGCACAGTGGGTATATCCCACTGTCTTAACATCTGAACTGTGTTAGTTCGAGCCCCGCGCTGGTGTGAGCAGCCAGCCTGTTGTCCCCAGCTCATCGTCCACCCAGTGATTCGAAAGCTTCGGCGAGTAGATAAAATGGGAACCACTCCTTAGAGAGGGTGGGCACACCAATCTCCCTTGTGGGAGGGTGTTAGCTGACGATCGGACGTTCTGGTCGAGGTTCGGAAAAGGCGAAAAAAACTTCTCGGCTACAAAGAATCCCTGCAGTGGATGTTCTAGCCAGGCGGTGGCAGTGTAGCGATTGACATACGGGTCCTGAAGCCTGGTCAACAAGCAACCATGTGGAAAACTACGGGGCCAAGCCAGAAGACGTCTACACTGGGCAGTGACGGAGTGTGCAATTAAATGAATATATGTTGTCTTCCCTATCCTCTACAAACATTGTTAGTCCCTTGTCTATATTGAGTAACTGTACATCGCTTTGAGCCCACTGGGGAAAGCGATTAATAAATGGAAAGTATTATTATTATTATATGTAACTGTGCCCCTCGCAGACATTCTCACTGTCCCAGGGGAAAGGGGGTGGAGCCTCTAGGGACTGAGGGAGCCTGTTTTGAACACTTGCAGTCCTGGCTGAGGAGGTCTTGAGGCTGCTCCTTGCCCCTAGGCAACCAGCGCGAGAGAGAATCAGAAGGGCAGAGAGAACCGAGTTATTGAAAAGTTAATGTTATTAGAAGAAAGTTAATGATAAGAAAACAATAGTGAAGGAAATGTTACTGGTAGTTTATGATTAAAGGAATAAGGGGAAAATAGAGAAAAATTTAAGAAATGGGCTGGAGGTTGGAGCACTGTGGGAAGCCAAGGGGGGGGGGATTAGTAGAAGTAAGGATGTATAACAACTAAAATTATAATGTGTATTTGACTTAATAATATATCCTAATAAATTGTTTTTGGAAAGAAAAATAAAGAAGGGCAGAGAGAACCGGAAGGGCAAAGAGGAAGCATTTCAACATGAGGGGAAGGACCCATTTGAGGCTGAACCCCTTTCCCTCTTTTCAGCTGCGGAACAGGAGGAGGCTCTGGCAGGTGCACCAGGCCCCTCCTTTCTTGGTCCCAGCATTAGGCCACACTTCTTGGGCCACCCTTCCCTGTGACAGGCAGGCATCTTTCATCCTCCTCACAGATGTAAAGGACAGCTGCTGGAATTATACATGTGGATCAATACATGAATAATGTGCCCTCTTCTCCAATTAGTTGAAGAGTATCTTGTGGCCTTGATTCAACAGGAATCTAAGGTGTGGGTCATAAGACTGCATAGCTACACGTTTCACACGTTTTCACACACGCATCAGAAATGTTGTGTAGAATTCATTCTGACTGCAATATGGGAATTTAACAGAACTTGGAACATTTTGTCAAGAGATAAGAGTTGTAGAAACCAAGGGATCTGGCAGGGCAGGGGGGTGACCAAGAGGCAAGGGAAGTGGAACTATCTGAGCCATTGCAATCCCTGCTCCAAGGCCACTAAAATCCTCTTTTTCTAGTTTATGAAAGTTCTGAAGGCCCTATCTTCCCATTTCAAACATTTATTTGTGGAAATAAGTATGAAATGGCAAATTTGGGGAGGTGAGGGTTACAAGGTTTCCAGAAAGCTAATTTTCATACCACAGACAATTCCAGGCTCATAAATGATAATTTATATAACGTTTTAACAAGGAACAGTTTGTCCCCTAAATAGCAGGTTAATGTGTGGAAACAGGTGATCAAAGTTTTTCATAGCATAGAAATAAATAATTTTGCATGCTAAATAACATACCAATAAACCTTTATGAAAGTGACAGGACATTTCTTTTTCTCCAGGCAGTTGACAAACCTATGTGAGGCTCTGATATGCACTTGGAAATCTCTCACTCAGCAGAGATTCTCTATTCATTTTAATGGAAAGGGCAGTTCTGGGTAAACATTTCTCTGCATTCCAGTCACTGAAATGCATAAAGAAGCTTTCATGCATAAGAGCATGGCAGGCACATCTTGGCAACTGCGAGGTTTCAAATAGAGGCTATTTGGTACAATCTGGAAAAAAACTTAGTGTGTGATAGCCAACATTTTCTGTTGATGAAAAAGGGAGGAGGAGGGTCCCTTCTGAATCATGAGGAATGGAGATTGTAATAAGGGTTGGAGTAAGACCCAGCACGTGGCAGCAAGAAGAAAGGCCAGTTAGATAGAATAGTGAGGTCAGCACCTTGTTTCCTGATAAGCGTCATTCCTTGACTTTCTCCAGATTGCTATTTTTAGGGCAATATTCTTCTTGGAAATTTCACAATTCTCCATCTTTCATTCTTAGCTAGTGTTCAGCTAGAAACCTGTCTCTATCTCTGCTCTTTATTATCAAGTATGTTAATTCCTGAATAAAGCTTTCTCTACACTTGTTTCTTTACACTTACAGAGAAATCAGCCAGTATCATAATGCCCCTGTATAAATCAATGGTGCGACCTCATTTGGAGTACTGTACAGTTCTGGTCAGCACACCTCAAAAAGGATATTATAGCATTGGGAAAAGTGCAGAAAAGGGCAACTAGAATGATAAAAGGGTTGGAACACTTTCCCTATGATGCAAGGTTAAAACGCTTGGGGCTCTTTAGCTTGGAGAAACGATGGCTGAGGGGTGATATGATCAAGGTTTATAAGATGGTGCATGGGATAGAGCAGGTAGAGAAAGAGGTACTTTTCTCCCTTTCTCACAATACAAGAACTCATGGGCATTCAATTAAATTGCTGAGCAGTCGGGTTAGAACAGATAAAAGGAAGTACTTCTTCACCCAAAGAGTGATTAACACATGAAATTCACTGCCACAGGAGGTGGCGGCGGCTACAAGCATGGACTGCTTCAAGAGGTAATTAGATAAGCATATGGAGCAGAGGTCTATTAGTGGCTATTAGCCACAAGGTATACATAGGAACTCACAGGCTGGGGCAAGTGATGCTCTGTTTTCTTGGTGCTTGGGGGGGGGCAACAGTGGGAGGGCTTCTACTGTCCTGGCCCCACTGCTGGACCTCCTGATGGCACCTGGTATTTTTGGCCACTGTGTGACAGAGTGTTGGACTAGATGAGCCATTGGCCTGATCCAGCATTGGCTTCTCTTATGTTCTTATGTTTGTGCACCCCCGTTGCGTCAATCACTCAGCCAACAATAAGGAGAGGAACTGGCCGAGTGAAAAAAGCTGTCCAGATCCATCTGAGCTGCAATCAAGTGCTACTCCCAATGACTTTAGCAGGCTACATCTGAGTCACATCCAGAGGGGGGAAAATAAGATACACACCATTCTGGCTGCTAGTGTCATAAAGATTCCAGTGATAAATGTAAAATAATATCCAGGGTAAATGCCATGCCAAACAGCTGAGAGAAGAAACGTTAGAGCTGTAGGGTACCAAGGAGCTCTGTCATAGCACACGCTGGGAAGGAAAAAGAAACATACAAAAATTAGAATAATTGGAAGCTTAAATCAAGGAATAGATGAACAGCATCCTCAGGTGTATTTAAACCCACAACATATTCCTAACTCTATCTTTAGTGTTATGTGTAAGCCTGGAAGCAAGCCAGATTCATGAATGTGGTGGTTCAACATCAGTCTGATTGCAGCCTTACCATATACTACAAAGACAAGCCGTGGCTGGTTGGCTTAGACTGAGCCGGCTGAAGCTAAATCCAGTGAAGACGGAGGTCTTGTGCCTGAGTTGGAGTGGCCAGGGGATGGGGCTCCCTCTCCCGACCTTCGATGGGGTGCCATTGGTGCCTGCGTCGGAGGTTAGGAGTTTGGGTGTGCTCCTGGATCCCTCCTTAACTAACCCTATGGCAGCCACTGCCAGGTCGGCCTTTTACCATCTTCGGCTGATTCGGCAGTTGGTCCCCTATCTCGACCGCGACAACCTGGCTACAGTGATCCATGTGACGGTCACCTCAAGATTAGACTACTGTAACACTCTCTACATGGGGCTGCCTTTGTCGCAAATTCGGAAGCTGCAGCTAGTGCAGAATGCTGCGGCCAGGCTTCTGATGGGTCTCCCTAGATGGGAGCACATCCGACCTGTGCTGAAAGCGCTGCACTGGCTGCCTATAGCTTTCTGAGTAAGCATCAAAGTGCTGGTACTTACCTTTAAAGCCCTATATGGCCAGGGTCTGACATACCTGAGGGACTGCCTTTCCCCATTGATACCTCAGAGAGCACTACGGTCGGGGGCTCAACATCGACTGGTGATTCCAGGCCCCAGGGAGGCCAGGCTTGTGGCAACCAGGGCCAGGGTCTTTTCAGTGGTGGCTCCTACCTGGTGGAATGAGCTCCCAGAGGAGATCAGGGCCCTGCGGGACCTTTCACAGTTCCGCAGGGCCTGCATGGCGAATCTCTTCTGCCAGGCTTTTAATTAGGAGCCACCGCCACCACCAACTGCCTCATGGGAACATGGGGCACTGGGATGGCCCATTTAAGATCAATGGCCCACTATAAAATTGAGTTACAGTATTCTGATGGAGCGGTACTGCTGATTCGGGCTTGAGTAACATCTACTGATCACCATCTTGACGACTTATTTGACTAAATGATTAATATTAACATCACTGAGCACTTTAATTTTGATAAAATGGTTGTTTTTATGCGTTTTAATGTTTTATACTTGGCACATGGTGCCCTCGTTTGTTAGCCTGTTCGTGGGGAGGGCGGGATAAAAATATAATAAATAAATAAATAAATAAATCTTGTTCTCCATATTTCTACTAATTATTTTGCTGATGTTCCCAGCCTGCATGTTGACTTTTAAATAATATAATATCTTTATACAAATTATATTGTAATATATGATTTAAATATCTGCATGTCTTTTATATAGTTTTATGTTTGATATTTTTGTAAATTGCATTGCCACTTCTTCTGGACTCCATGATTTTATACTGTAATCCTAAACAGAGTTTAACCATTGACGTTAATGGGCTCAGAAAGGTGTATCTCTGCTTAGGAACACACTGTTAATAATCAAATAAATTTCTAAAGTATAATTGTTAAACTAGTATCATATTTATGAGTGTGTATAGAGCCACTGCGATGGCTCAGTGGTTAAGATGCTGAACTGCAGGCCAGAAGGTCGGTAGTTCAGCAGTTCGAGACCCGAGTGCCGCATGACGGAGTGAGCTCCCGTCTCTAGTGCCAGCTCCTGCCAACCTAGCAGTTTGAAAGCAAGAAGCTGCAAGTAGATAAATAGGTACCACTTTGGTGCGAAGGTAACAGCGTTCCTTGCGCCTCGGCGTCTAGTCATGCCGGCCACATGACCACGGAAACGTTTTCAGACAGCATTGGCTCTTCAGCTTGGAAATGGAGATGAGCACTGCAGCCCTAGAGTCGGATTTGGCTGGCTTTCATGCAAGGGAAACCTTTACCTTTACTTATAGTAAATGGAGGACTACCAAAGTCTAAGAGCACTAAACTACATTATTCTTACCGTTTAAGCCAGGCAGTGGTCTGTATATTCCAGTTTCCTACATACATTTTAAAACTTGTTGCCGTCTAGGAAAGAGAAAATTCCCATGCGTTATTACCTCGCACACATATTAAACAACGTCTACTCCTATCCAGTTTTAAATTATATTACTTCATTATTAACGATCCAGAGATCAAATAACATTGTAACAACAAAGTCTGCATCTAGTACCCACTGAGTATAGGTGTAAACATTAAAGAAAATTAAAATTTAAAAACCAACATTATACTGTTTTTGAATGCCATGTTGTAGTTATAGGGTTATATATGGCAGGAGACTGTATTTTCCCACTACCCTACACCTCTGAGATCAGCAATTCAGCTCTTAAGAAACCACACTTGGTATTCATTTTAGAAATAACAGTAAGTGGGGTTTGCATATGAAAACATATAGGAAGAATATGTAGTTGGAGAGATTTCCTGCTTAAACAATGGCTGGATTTATTGATTTCCAAACCAGAACATTTTAAATCCTGGTGGGTATATATGAGCTTACTTGAGGTAGACAGCAATACATTAATAAGGTGTGTGTGCAATAAAACACTCTAATCTGAAATCTTAAAATTTGCTGTTCTTCAAAATTAAGCAAAGGTTAAGATATGGGTCTGAACCGATATTAAAAACCTCCCTACTAGTGGTATCTGTCCTTGAAAATGAAGTGTATAAAATAATGTACAATGTTTCCCTCACATGTGTATTTGTGTAACAAGTCCCCCCCCCCATTATAGGTAGTAATGCCCATGATCTAGCCCCCTTTCCATAATCTTTTATTTTGACTTACCTCAATATTCCAGATATTTAGATTAGACAATAGGTCCCAGTGGAAACAGCCTCTTTCATCAACACCACTGAACCCATAGCCAGCTGCATTGTTGATCACATCAGCTGTAATATCAAAAACAATAAAATCAGAAATCACAACATGTTAGCCGGAGATCCAAAATACTACTTACAGATGGCCAAGGTTTTGGGTTGTGCCCCGTGGGACCTCTGACCCTCCCCACTGGAACAACATTAAACACTGATTTGGAAACTCCTCTTGGTTTCCAGACTTTATTTTATGATATTGTGAACTGTTCTTTGAGAAACACAAGTTAAAAGCCCTCAGGAACATGTGAAACAAATGGTGCAGTTCTTCGGATTGAGGTCCTAATATATACAAAGCAAGTTCTATCCTGGAGAATTTCAAAGAGAATACTGCACAAATGTAACATCAATGTTAATCCTAATGCTAAATATAACAAAGTTAGTGGTTCAGAAGAAACATAGTGGCATTTCATTTAGAAATGTAGGCTAATCAGTCTGGGGCAGTGGAGTAGATAAATTTGAGTTTGAAGTTCCAAAAGAACTATTTTTTTAATGATTCATCCCTGGATTGGATATAACAATAGATCCAAAGATGGAATTCTGCTATAGCATTTCTAGTTTTGAAGACTCACACTCAACAGTCCTGTTACTAGAGATTTAAGATCAGTATAACTACTGTGTTACAGAGCCTGTGTCAGCAGAGCACTTTGAAGACCTGCCTGTTGGTCTCATTTCCAGTAAAAAAATTCCAGGGCAGAAGGAATTTCCAGCGTTTCTCTTCATGAGTTTGACTCTCACACAAAAGTTGTGTCTGTCCTTTTAGACAAGCAAGAATTGCTTAGCAACAGTATTAATCTGATCAACAGAATGCTCTGTGTCCTTAGATGAAAGTTGTCGAGAGAAGGAAGAGGGAATTAATGATATTTTGGACCTTAGTGGGAAGAACAATGGAAGGCCTTGCCCACTGCTTTACATGGTTTCCCCCCAAAATCCCAGTGTCTTTCAAATCAGAATGCTGCCTATGACTCAGTTTTGCTATATACCCAATTCTACATTCTTCACAAAGTGTTTTGGTCCCAGTTCAAACAACTGCTTGGCATTGTAGTGTACTGGTTAAAGTGGAGAATAATGTAGGCTGTTCTGGGTTCCCACTAGGGAGAACTGGAGCATATACATGAAATAAATTAATAAAATTAATTCCCAAGTTATGCTAATAGCAAATAGGAGTAATAGAAAGGTAGGTAGAAAGGGTATCAGGCCCCTTTTCTCATTCATAGATATGCTTTTTAAAATTCAGCTGAACTCCATTCAGAAATAACTCTGCCTGGCACATTCAGAGACCATCACCACTGCTGTAATGCTTAAGGTTGCCAGCTCCAGGTTGGTAAATACCTGGAGATTTGGGGGGGGGTGGAAACGGAAGAGGAGGGGCTTCAATGGGGCATAATGCCATAGAGTCCATCTTCCAAAATTGCAATTTTCTCCAGGTGAATTGATCTCTGTTACCTGGAGATCAGTCATGATAGTGGGAGTTCTCTAGCCACCAGCTCGAAGGGTTACCACCCCTAGTAATGTTGGTTCTGAGCAAGGCAGACTTGGGTCCCTGATATCTATCTTGCCTTATTTCCAGCACTGAATGATAGAAAGGGATGGATATGCTGAATCTCAAAACCTTGTTCTGGATGTAGCAAGGTGGAAGCTGACTCAAGGTCCTTTCTCTGCATGAAAGACCTCTATCCAGCTGTGGATACTCACTCATGTGCTGTGTATGTTAGAGAATGAATTTGATATTTTGCTTTATGGACTATATTTATTGCTACACACAATGGACTGTGCACACACACACACAGGCTCAGAAGACTGTACACTTTAAGTCACCTGTTGTGATGTAACACATAGAAGGTACCTGCACAAGCCTTACACGTAAAGGTTTCAGTTACACAGTTACCAGCCTGGTGAAGAAGCACACACCTCCATTATTGTGAGCAGTAAGAAACAACAACTTGAGAAGAGACAGCCCCCATTGCAGAAATAGTTGTAGTCATGTACTACCCATCACTGCTTTGTTCCTGCATTGGTATTTCGTGCCAAATGGACATTTGGTTCACAATGAGAACGGCCAGCTTCATCAACACTACAATGGAGCATCCTGACGCCAAGGTTTTCACACCTGCCCAGATGCCCTTCTTTGAGTAAGGTATTAGATTACAATATTGGCCACTCCTTATAGGTAACCTCCCACTCCTATAGGCAACCATTTTTAGGATGGACTAACAGATAGGTGGGTCCACAAGGTTAGAACAGTTACCACCCACCTAATGGACCCCCTATAAAAGGTAAGGACCATTCACCTGGCCCTTCCTAGCTAGCAACCCCCGCAACAACCCCTGTCTGCTTTTTACTCCTCTTGAGTCCCACTTGCTATCCCCAAACCCTTGCCTCTACTTTGATCTCTTGATCTGCAGTCAAGAGACCCACACGTTCTGGCTGGTTCCGGTTGTGTGTGAAATCCCTTTAGTTTCCATTTCTTCCCATCCATTCTTCATTGGAACAACCGGAACTGCAAGACAGATAAGTATTGGCCACCATCACCCTACCTGCTAATGCAACTGTGCTTATTTTAATATTGTATTTCTAAGGAACTTGATTGAATGTGTGAGTGCATCAGTATTGTTTGTATGAGATTTATATTCTTAAGTAAAAGACATTTATTTTAACAACAATAGCCTCGTTGTCCTTCTCTGGTAACCCTTGGTGGGAACAGGACCTTGGTATAGTTGGCAAGGACCCATTTATAAATTGCCAATTGCTGTAAATAAAGCAATTCAGCTAACATGTACCCTACTGAAGAACTGCTGTGATTCATTTTCTCCTTACTAATAGAAATCTCTGGCGAGGTGTGCATATTTGGACTGTGGAGTGAAGAACTAGAGTTGGTCCTTCAGTTTGGTCTGGATTATCACTTCCAGTTTTATGACTTGCACTTGGCATGGTGCTATATGAAAACACAAACACTGCACTAGCTAGAGAATGTAAGAGTTCCTAAATAACATTAATACAATGGACTTGGTGCCCACGCATCTGAACACTAAAGGCTCATTGATTTCAGTTGCACACAGACAAGCTAACAGTTGTGGGGGCTCCTCCTACTCTCCCAGCCTTGTTCTGATCAAAGACATCACAGTGTTTGAATTGTCCTTTATACTCTCAGCAATAAATGTTGCAATGTACCAAACAGGTTGTTCCATGAGTTTTTAAATATACTTTAAGACATTTAGTTTTCTACTGATTGCAATACAAAAAGAACTGTTGTGTCAACCTTACCGAGGGTCCACGCGAAGTAGTATTTTGGCTTTGAAGCCTGCATAACAACATACAAGTAGCCAAGTCTTGTCAAAAAAGAAGGCTTATCGATAAACTGGCTATCAACAATGTACGCAACGGGAAAGCTCTTGGTAAATGTCAGGAACAAAAGCAGTGATACAAGGGCAATGCAGAGCTTGTGCAGAACAGCTCCCTGTAAAGTACACACAGAACATTGAAGCAATCATTCTTGAAAGAAGGCCAAAAGACAAAATGTTTCCTCCAAATAAAAGACCCATTTCTAATTTCCTAGTGAATGCAGCAATCTCATTGTCTGCATTAGCTACTTTGGAAGGAGAATTTGGTGGTATGGTAAACAATACTGTCTTTTCAGGTGGGTAGCCGTGTTGCTCTTAAGCAACAGAACAAAGTTTTAGTCCAGTGGCACCTTTAAGACCAAGAAAGTTTAATTCAAAGTGTAAACTTTCATGTACATGCACACTTCTTCAGATACATTGAAGAAAGGGGAGGGGGGGTTAGTTGCCAGGAAGGGCTAGTTAGAGTCAAGATGTATAAGCAACTGGCCAATAAGAATGCTGAGTCACCCAGTTCTCGATTATACCCAGAATTAGACTTTGTTGGTCTTAAAAATGTCACTGGACTCAAACATAGTTCTCACACCTGTTTGTTAACTCTTTTATTTGTGTGCTAATTTGCTGCTATCCACAGGTCTTACCAAGTGCTTTAATCTAATCTTAGCTATACTTATCGCCCAGTTACTTATGCATCTTAACTCTAACTAGCTCTTCCTGGCAACTAACCCTCCCCCCACCCTCTCTCTACCTATGAGGAAGTCGGTTTCAATGTATCTGAAGAAATGTGCTTATACCCAGAATTAAACTTTGTTGGTTTTAAAGGTCCCACTGGATTAAAACTTTGTTCTAATATTGTCTTTTGTACAGTTTGCTTCAACATAGTTTATTATTTTATTTACTGTCTTTATAGTCCACCTTTGTCTCTGAGACTCATAACTGAGTAATCTTCCTTAAGAACAACACTAAAAGACTGGCATAATGCATTCAATGAACAATGCAGTAGGACCACATTACACAACTGAAGAACAATGAAATGAAAAACAGGATAATACATACAACAGCCTGGATTTCACCAGTTACAGTATCCAATGAACTAGATTAACGGTGCAATCCTAAACATAGATACACCTTCTAAGTCAATTGAAGTCAAGTTAATAGTGCAATCTTATACTCTTCTGTCCCTGTTGCAATGCCAGCTTTGGGTCCCAAAAGTTAACGCAGAGTAGAGAGAAACTATAAGGGCTGGGATTATTCAAATACTGGAAGCTGCACTGAGTCTATAGGACGGGAGAGAGTGTAACAGCATCTGAAGTAAGTACTTGCCATTTTATAGCTTACCATTGGAGAAGGCTCAGGAAGTTTATCATTCCCATTTGGCTTCCAGTTGACTTCCAAAAGCTTCATCTGCACATGTCGCCCTTCAATGAAAGCTATGTAGTCCTTGTAATTGCTGCATGGCCCCACCAGGATACTCATAAAGTTGAGCAGATAGCTCAAATACTCCAGCAAAGAAGGTCTTATTCTGTCAAAGTGCACAAATAAATAAGGTCAAAAACAATTTAAAAAGCAAAATGTCCCAAATGTTCAGGTACCAAATATTATTAGTTGATAGTTTAATACTTTTGTTGCAATCTCCATTAGGGGTATGCAAAAATACCTGGTATTTTTCATGTTTGGTATATTGAACCCGAAAAATATCAGTATTTCCCGATATCCATGAAATGCACACCACTAATCTCCATTTGTGTTTTATCTGTCCAGTTAAATATCTATGAAAAAGCAATTTCTACTTACCTCATAAATAATTACAGTCTTAGTCTAGCAGGTTTCCAAATAAGATACCTTTAGGGAGCAAATAGCTTACATGCTACCAACCTTTAGCCAAAACTTATATCCCCTTTTTATTTGGTTGTGGGTAGCTGGGCTTTAAAGAATCCATAGGAGAGGTCAGTGTGGGAGACTGGATATTCTTCATTCCAGAAGGCGGTTGCCTCAGAGTCTCACCCCACCCCCATAACTGCCACAACTTCCTTATGCATCTGAGATGCATAGGGTGGCTAATGCTGTACCTCTAGTAACATCTAGTTCACATATTTATTCCCCAATACAAAAAATAAGAAACAGGGGTTAAAAATGGGTCTCAAAAACCTCTCCAAGTAATAAATCTGGAGAAAGATGAGCCTCATGAATCATCTTTCATGCAAAGGAAGACAACAACCTAATGAGCATGCGCACACTTTTTCAAGATCAGTGCCCATCCAAGATATTTACTTATAATCATAAATGTGAAGAATACTGAATGTTTTGATATTCATTTCCTCCACATGAAACAGATGAACCAACCCACCCACCCCCAATCCTGACTGCATTGACTTGGAAGTTAACCTGCACACACATGCGCATATACACATATAATGTAATGGCACCAGAAGATCTTCCGAAATTAGATATCAGTTCTTATTCATGACTTGGTAGTCCTCTCCAGTGTCAAAAACCAGGAGTCAGGAGTATTGAGGTATGTGGCATTTGTGTGGTAAGAAGGGGGAGAAAGGAAGCACGAGGAAGGCACAAAGTGTTTAAGTAGCTGACATTCACATATTTGCACGTATATCACAGGAAAGTTTGTGAAAACAAATAATAAAAAAGAGATGTTCTTTACTGTATATATGTCAGAGGGAAGCAAAGAGCCCATTAATCGGGAACACAAAATGAATGCATCCCAAAATTAGAATATGAACTCCACACAGCTGACATAAATAACAGTATTTCTTAGAAAATATTAAATTATTAGGAGAATTACTTCCTTACTTCACAGCCAGCTGATTTTGCTCACTTGATAAGTCTTCCACTTTCCGGCCTATTCCTAGGAAAGAAAGAGAAAAAGAGAGAGAGAGAGAGAGAGATGAGATGAGATTCACACTGAACAATGAAAACACAAACAAATACAATTATGCCAGTACACTAATTAATGCAGTATCTTTCACCACTACAAGATCCAAGTTTTCCCCTGCCCCATTATCCTGCCTTCTTTTCATAATCAGAGAGCCAGTGTGATAAAAGAGTGTTAGATTGGGTTCTGGGGGACCCAAATTCAAATACCCACTCTGCCACGAAGGCTTACTGAGTAACCTGAGTCATACATCCTCAAACTGATTTCCCACAAGCTGCTGCTCTGCACTTGCTCTTCCCTTTGCCCTGATCGTACGTGTCAATTTCATACTATGTGCTGTGCCCCCTTGCCCAGAGGCATGGGCTGGGATATCACAAATATGCGGATGACACCCAGCTCTATCTGATCTTGGGCGGTCAGTCTGACTTTACCCCGGAAGACCTGGACCGGGCGTTACAGGACGTGGCTCAATGGCTTAGACTGAGTCGATTGAAATTGAATCCGACAAAGACGGAGGTCCTGTGCCTGAGTCGGAGCGGTACGGGAGTAAGGATCCCACTCCTGGCCTTTGATGGGGCACCGTTGGTGCCAGCGCCGAGGGTCAGGAGCTTGGGAGTGCTCCTGGATGCTTCCTTAACAATGGAGGCCCAGGTAGCAGCCGCTGCCAAGGCAGCCTTCTACCACCTTTGGCTGATTAGGCAGTTGGTTCCTTTCCTCAAACACAATGATCTGGCTGCAGTGATCCATGCAATGGACACCTCGAGGTTGGACTACTGCAATGCTCTCTACATGGGGCTGCCCTTGGGGCAATTCCGGAAGCTGCAGCTGGTGCAAAATGCAGCAGCCAGGCTGTTGATGGGTCTCCCCAGGTGGGAGCACATCCAGCCTGTGCTAAAGACATTACACTGGCTGCCAATAGCATACCAGATTCGCTTCAAGGTGCTGGTTTTGACCTTTAAAGCCCTTTATGGTCAGGGACCAGCCTACCTGAGGGACCGCCTTTCCTCACATGTTCCCCAGAGAGCACTGCGATCAGGATCTCAAAACCGCCTGGCCCTCCCTGGTCTGAAGGCTGCAAGGTTGACATCAACAAGGACCAGGGCATTTTCTCTGGCAACTCTATCCTATTGGAATCAGCTCCCCAGCGAGATCAGGGCCCTGCGGGAGCTTCCACAGTTCCATGAAAATGGAGCTTTTTAGGCAGGCATTCCGATAGGAGCGGCACCTTACCAGCCTCCAATTACTTTACTGTTTTGTATCGCCATCGATCTTAATGCTTTTAACTGATGTATCTGTAATTTTATAAGATGTATATTGTTTTATTAGTTTTATGGGAGCCGCCCTGAGCCTGCCTTTGGTCAAATAAATGAATAAATAAATAAATAAATAAATTTTGCGCCGCAGCATCGTCCGATTTCTCCCGCATCTACTCAGTCCTCAAAAAACAGGATTGAGTAGATGCGGGGGAAATCAGGCGAAGCTGCGGGGCAAAATGCGGCCACACAGCACATAGTGTGAAATTGACACGTACAATCGGGGCAAAGGGAAGAGCAAGTGCGGAGCAACAGCTCGTGGGAAATCAGTCTCAGTCTAACCTACTCACAGAGCTACTAAGAGAATAAAATGGAAGAGAGGATAACAATATAAACCACTTTGGGTCTCCATTAAGGAGAACTGTGGGGTATGAAGTAAATAAATATTCATTTCACTAAACTTTATGACTTTGCAGTAAGCATTAGGGAGCCCCGACTACACACTACTTGGAAAAACTGGGACCAGATTTCCTGGCAATTACTTTAACATGTTGCTCTCCAGAGCTCTTAACAGTGTTGACTTATATGGGGGAAACAGTACAAGAGGGGAAAAAAATAGCGGCCCTTTCCCCTCAGTACCAAATCCCTGACCCATATCAGGCCTCCCCACAGCTGCTTTTCACTGCTAAAAGATGAGAGGTCTGTTTCTTAATCCAAGATGGTAGCCTCCTTAGAGAGGGCATCTTGTTGTTTATTTTTTAAAAGTTCTCATTCTTATTGCCTTAGCATACTAACCTCCTTACCGGCAGTAAGGCTGATATCACTTGTGGCATCATGCTGCAAAGTCTAAAAATGAAGTTGGAAACACTACAGATTTCATTTTTTTCCTATCAGTTTAACTGTTGTGATTTTGAAACAACTCCTGGAACCTGCAGTTTGTCAAGGTTGTAGATATTTCTGACAAATCCCCAGCCCCTCACATAACTATATTCAATTCTTTCATCTCAAAGTATCCTGGGGAAAATATATGTATGTATGTGTGTGTGTGTGTGTGTGTGTGTGTGTGTGTGTGTGTGTATCTCTCCTTATATATAATTGATTAAGAGAGTGGAGAAAAAATGTGCACCGTCAGCCATTGGCCCGCCAGCTGCCGCTCAAGGCTA
>NW_015174886.1:403187-407198 GCF_001447785.1 Gekko japonicus | reverse complement strand
AGCCGTTGTTCGCTCCTTGCCCCAAGCCGACAGCTCTCCCTAGGGCCCGTTGCCTTCTCCCGCAACTAGCATTTCCCCTAGTGTATGTGTGTGTATGTGTGTGTATATATATATATGTGTGTGTGTGTGTGTGTGTGTGTGTACACACACACACATATATGACGGGTTGGGAATCAGATTTAAATTGATTTAACGGAAACACCCTTTCAACTGAAAGTCTGTCAGTCACCCTATGCAAAATCCATTCAAGGGCTACAACATCAAAATTGGGACAAATTTTTAGTTACTTGCAAACAGCCACTCTAATGGGCATTGTGAATGATATCTTATTTTAACTACATTTCTACCCTTATCACCTCCCACCCCTGCAATTGCCTTTGAATGAGCTTTGATTGAAGAAAAGACTCAAACTAAACCATTTTCAAGTTCTTTTAATTCCAACGGTATATTCTTCCCCAGTTAACACCCCCCCCCTATAAAATACACTTTAAATAAAAGGTGCCTTTTGCAAGTGGAAGAGTGCCTCCACTTGGTCAATTTTTCTTCCAAGAGAACAAGGATTATGATGTGTTGTTTATTCTTCTATAAACATTAGCTGGATGACAACAATTCAAGTTACTTAGTTTACTGTGGTTAAGGCAGGGAAGAGGGGAAGTTAGCTCACCCTTGCCTGTGTGCTTGCATTCATGTAAAAAAAAGAAAGTTTCAGATCCATTGTGTATGAATGGGGAAGACTGGGGAATAAATACATGTGGCTTCCCTGTCACATCTAGCTCGTCTATCAGGAAAAGGAGGTAAACATGAGACTCATGATAGCATAGACCAATGATCCCCAGTGTGGTGCTTATGGACACTATGATGGCTGCTGATGGTTTTCTTGGCCCGGCTAGCTGCAATGTGTGTGTAATTAATGCTGTATGTTTGTCTTCCCTATCCCCACAAATATTGTTAGTCCAACTGTCTCAAGAGTAACCGTAAATCGCTCTGAGTCCGCAGGTATGTGGGAAAGAGCGATCAATAAATCGATAGCATTATTATTATTATTATTACTATTATTATTATTATTTATTTATTTATTTGCTTCTTTCCCACACCAATGTTCCCTCTAAGGTGTGGAGTCTTGTGAGCAAAAAGTCTACTTTGTGAGCTACTGGCATTAAAGTTGTGAGCGAGCAATTGGGCTACATCATAAATTAGTTTGTTCTGGAACCATCCTCCCTGAGCTAAGATAAAAATGTGTGAGCTGGAGGCTAAAAAAGTGTGAGCTAGCTCACACTAACTCAGCTTAGAGGGAACACTGGTCCTGGTCTCCCTTCACCTCACTGTGGCAGGAGGTGTTTCAGAAGAATCTAGAAGGAATCACTGCTGTGTCTGCAGGAAGTAACCCATTCAGAAACAGCTGCCATCATCATAGGAGGATGTTTGATTTGTAACGTGCTAACATTTTGTAATAAGCCTCAGTATGCCATGAGGGCCTTTTTGAGATCCCCCCCCCCATTCCCCATTCTCTAAATTCCAAAAGCGCCCACTGGCTCAAGGAGGTTGAGAATCTCCAACGTACACTATACACTAGACCACAAATTGAACAGTTAGGAGAATTAGTTACTATGGTCTCTCAACACTCTTCTAATACAGCAGAGCAAAAAGTGTTGAAGAGACCTGTATGAACTTCAGCTCAATGTAATTTTTTTAACTGAAAGAGAAGAACAGATAAAACCCTAAATGTCACAGGATGACTTCAGAAGTTGGCCAATGAAGCACAGTTACTTTGCCAAAAGATGCCAGCAGCTATCTATTTGTAGAGCTTTACAGAAGACAACAGGATGGAGAACAGAAAGGTCGTCTTCCTTACCATCATGCACCTGGAAGGCAAGAGTCGTGATCTTCTGGGTTACAATCATCAGTGGCCTAAAACACAGTATGAGGAAAATTTTACATGCCATTAAGTCATTTTTGATGTATTCAAATTGATTCTACACTTCACACTCATATCAACTTTTTCCCAAGATGCTCAGAGCAAGACACAGAGTCTCTCTGAGTTGGAAAAGTCACTATTCGTCTAACTTACTGTCTCCCAAGAATCTTCATGTCCAGCTAGGGACTTCAACCTGTCCCTTCCTGGTTTAAGCCTGACTCTCTAACCACAACAAAATATATGCTCCATCATCTAATTTCAAAGTGGTCCCATAGTGCAGGTTAAAAGACCTACAACATTTGCAGAAAAATCAGAAAGCTAAAAAAGGAGGTTAAAAATGTAAAATATTATATATTGCATGGAAAATATAATATTAGAGAGATATTTAAATGTCTCATTATAGCATATAAATGGTGTCTGAATGGTGTTTTTTTTTACTTTCAAAAGAAGGAATGGGGAACAGAGTTGGGGAGAAGACGTGTAGGCTATGAGGACAAATGGACAGAGGATTCAAGGGAAAAAGAACTTGGAGGCTATGAGAGGAATGGGGAAGAGAATGCTGGGAGGGGGAAGAGAGGATACAGGGAGGATACAACAGCTACAAAATGGGGGGACGGGGCCAGCAAGGGATGAAGGACACAACAGCAAATGGGAGAAAACACAGGTAAAAAGACAGTATGGAGAAGTGGTTCCCCCCCTTGTAATTTCTTTAACATTTAGAAGTCGTATTTCTAAGCCATAATGAATGGCTGGAAAGATGGGATAATGCTAAGTAAAATAATCCTAAATAATCTTTCACACATAGCTGAATATCCTGGGGTGTCCATAAATAGCTTGGACAAGCTCCTCTTCTGTGGAGCAGATCTTGCAAAAATATTTCTGCTAAATATTTCCGCTTTACTGCAGAGCTCCATCTTTCTCCTCCTTCTAATTCTGGGATTCCCTTGGCTCCCAGGGGCAGCATTTCAGAGAGTATTTCGAGCTGCAGTGAGACAGGAGAAGTGAGAGATCCCTTCCATCACTGGAAATCACCACCAGATCCACTGTCAGCGAGCTGCCATCTCTTTGCTGGGTCGTTTCACGTCCCTTCCTTCCCCCCCCCCCTTGTGTTGTTGAAGTGTTTTCTCTGTTAGGCAATTGCTTTAACCAAGGTCGCCAGCTGGTGAGAAGTGGGAGTTATGTCTTCGCGCTCATGCTTGTTTAGCTTTACCCGTGTGAAAGGAACTTGTGTTTAGGAAACCGGGCGTTACTTTCTCATGTAACTTCGCGCCCTTTCTAATCTCCCCGTTTCCAGCGGGAAGTAGGACCATTGGTCCAAACCTTGTTCAAAATCCCTTTATTATATCTGTACTGCTGACAAACGTCATTCCAATCAATTCCTGTGTGTTCGTGATCAACCATGTCTTTGAAATAAATCTTGCTTTACTTTTGAACGTGGATCTATTCTCATGCTTGGGGATCTAACATTTTGATTGGAATCTCATTTTCCCCCTCACCTCGAATCTGACGGAAGTCATGAGCGGGGCAGAAGGGAAACCACCATCCCAGGCGGGTGATCGGGGGGACATCCCGGTTACCGCCTCAACATCGGTCTCGGTCAGCGGCAGCGGGGCTGTTGGGGGAGCGATCCCTCGACACGAAACCATCCCGTGGCCTCCTCCGACCCCATCGCACTGGGGCAGACGGGAGGTACGGGTTGTGGATGATTGGACTATGTTCGACACCCAGGGCACGAAAGAGACGTTTTCTCACCGTGGCAGTGGGCTCCGTGAGAGCCTGTTTGATCAAGGATTATACCCGGAAAGACCACAGAGTTGCCCTCTGGAGAGCTACTGAGACGAAGACGACTTTTGACCAACTGAAAGGCCGAGTGGACTCATAACCAGCCGAGAGGGAGCGAGGCGACAGGAGAGCAGGGAGGAACGACTGACAGAGCTGGAACGAGCTGTGCAGGACCTAATGAGGACAGTAACCGAAGTCTTCAATGCGATACCCCAAATGATGGATAATCGTATCGCGGATCGTATGACAGGGTTACTCCCGCAGCTCCCGCCGGTCATTCAGCTGCCACAACTGCCCGGACCAGCTCCCCTGCA
>NW_015174886.1:398894-399053 GCF_001447785.1 Gekko japonicus | reverse complement strand
CAAGGTGATTTCAGACCGTGGCACACAATTCGTTTCTAAGTTCTGGAAGGAACTGATGTCACTTATGGGGGTGGAGCAGGGTTTGAGCAGTGCTTATCACCCCGAAACGGATGGACAAACAGAACGAGTTAATCAAACATTGGAACAATATCTACGTTG
>NW_015174886.1:398588-398727 GCF_001447785.1 Gekko japonicus | reverse complement strand
CTACTGATGCAGGGACGTGGTGTGAATCTTTACGGGATGCTTGGCCTCACTTATGTAAAACCCTAGAAGCGGCCAAGGCTTCCTATAAGTCCCAGGCTGACAAGGGCAGGGTGGTGGGTTGGGGCCTGCAGCCTGGTGA
>NW_015174886.1:390357-398441 GCF_001447785.1 Gekko japonicus | reverse complement strand
GATACTGGCCAATGTAAATGGCGTGCATCTCAGGTGCAACCTCCACCCGTTTTGATTGAAGGTGATGAACATTTTGAGGTCTCTGATGTCTTGGACTCTAGGTGGAAGCGTGGTAAACTATGGTATCTGATTGAATGGGTGGATTTCGGACCCCAGCACCGCGAATGGGTGGAAGTAGGGGATATTAGGGCCCCTTATCTGATTCGGCGCTTCCACAAGCGGTTCCCGGACAAACCGGGAGGTCTCCCGGGGAATCCGGGAGGTCTCCCGCCGGGGCCGGGAGGGGGTGGTTAAGGTGTATTTTCGGGTGGGCAGTATGTCAGCGAGCTGCCATCTCTTTGCTGGGTCATTTCACGTCCCTTCCTTCCCCCCCCCACCTTGTGTTGTTGAAGTGTTTTCTCTGTTAGGCAATTGCTTTAACCAAGGTCGCCAGCTGGTGAGAAGTGGGAGTTATGTCTTCGCGCTCATGCTTGTTTAGCTTTACCCGTGTGAAAGGAACTTGTGTTTAGGAAACCGGGCGTTACTTTCTCATGTAACTTCGCGCCCTTTCTAATCTCCCCGTTTCCAGCGGGAAGTGGGACCATTGGTCCAAACCTTGTTCAAAATCCCTTTATTATATCTGTACTGCTGACAAATGTCATTCCAATCAATTCCTGTGTGTTCGTGATCAACCATGTCTTTGAAATAAATCTTGCTTTACTTTTGAACGTGGATCTATTCTCATGCTTGGGGATCTAACATCCACCCAAATGCCACACTGTGGTTCAGAGAATGTCCTTTTTAACAGGAAAATGTAATAACCAAGTCAAGGTCTAATAGCAAGGTATTCTTATCGGCTATTTCAATCCCTTCTCTTGGAGGTTTGCCAGGTTCTTTTGGAAATTAAGATGCATTCAAGTTCAGACTCACAGTCTGAAGATCAAGGTAAATTTTGTGACAAATTCATTACAACTCAGTTAGTGTTGCCACACAGGACACACATTCATGCAATAGATCGTGCTGCTAAATGGTAATTTACAGAAATAAGCGGTAGCAGATACTATCCATATACTTCCAGTGCTGCATTTTACAGTAGAGTAAAAAAGTGCAGCTCAACTATGTCCAGTTTTTCATGTGTAAACCATAATAACAATTAACTGCATTAGACAATTTTGGTGAAAATAGAAGCAATATAAATGCATGAAATATTTTGATAAAAGCTGCCCAATAACAGCAAAATACTATCAAAAATGATAAAAACGAAGTGCCATCAACAATGTTCTAAGATGACCACTAGTTTTGGTGAGCTGTATTTTCCCCTCCCTACCTCCAATATGTAACAAGATGGAAGCACAACATGCCTATTTCTTCAAGAAGAAAGGAGGCAGGATGCTGAATCTAGATTAGGGAGTCTCTGTTTTGCTACATTTGTTGCAGCATCAATAACTGTCCCTCACAACTGTAAGTTTTTATTATTTGAAATCAAACATGGCAGAAATCATGAAACATTTAAAAATGCACAAAGGAACAACTTACCAACATAATCCTCTTGGCATAAAAGAATAAGATATGCAATTAAAGAAAGCACCACTACTACAACTTCTGGGTTTTTTTAAATACAAAACCAGACAAAAGTTAGGTAATATTTTAATTGCTGAACAACTAGAACGATTAAGAAAAAGTATACTGTATAAATAGCTACTGCAAGAGGAGGGCCTGTGAGAAAGGGAAAACCCTGTTTGCACCTCCTCACTGCTGCCTCTGACTTCCCACACATCTCTGGCTCGTCTTTTCCTGCACAGCCCTCCCCTGCCTGAATTTGCCTCCCCACTATAACCCCCCCCCCGCTTGCTTCCCTCTAGCCTGCTCTGGTTATCTCCCCCCACTCCCACTGCAGCTCACCTTCCACCAGCCACTTTAGTTTCTCTACCCCCTCCTTCCCCAAAATTGGTGAAGGCTTGGGCAGACAGGAAGAGACCAAGGGGATCAAGCCAAATCCTCACCATACCTTGTGTGCTGCCCCCAGCGTTATCTGTAGTTTAGTAAGACTGTGCCGTACAGGACACCTTGGCTGCACTTTTACATGCCATGTCTTCCAAACTCTTATCATTTGCATGCAATTCAGACCTAAAGTTCTCATCCTGCATGTTAAACCAGTTGTGAAATGCCAATAACTGGCCCTGACTACCTTTCCATAGCATAATACGACTGGATATTCAGCCATCTAAGGACTCCAGTTTCAGAATTCTGCCTGTTCTGAAGAGGTAGCTGTGATGCCCCTTCTCCACTCACACACAGTGCCTACCACCCTCTTAAACCTCTCTCTCTGTCAGGTTATGGGTTACATGTAGATCAGGATGTCACACTCGCCATCCTTCTTGTCTCTTTTAAAATCTACAGAGCACCACCGCCATTTCACACCTCAGGTCCTCTCTCTCAGTCACAGAGACATCCACCAACAGGGTAGCCCAGACCCATTTAATAATAAGCCCTCAAACACAGAGTTTTTGAGAAATTAACTTTTTATTTATGGTACAAACATAACTGAAGAAAGTAAGATATAAGTAACATTTTGCTTCCATTGAACTTTTGAACTGAGGTCCTGTCAGATCCGGGGTGCAAAGAGGGGGCAGTAACTTTTTTCCCACTCCCTTCCAAACACTCCCCCACAACTTGGCCTGAGCAGCAACTGTCCATTCCCAGGAGCTTGTGCACATGCACCCTGGGGACCACAAAAAGGGGGGGGGGTAGAAAAGGAACGAGAGAGGGAAAAAAGGAGATTTGCACATCCCCAATGCATGTGCAGCTACCCTCCCCACTCTTGCAGCCTCCATTGCATCGTTCCAGGCAATGGGCGGCGAGCAGAAACAGGCACCGAGATGGGCAGAAAGAGCAGAAACAGGGGCTGCCCTGCCTGCCTCCTTGACCCTCCCTCAGCAGCAGCATGGTTGCCCGTCCTGGCGCCTCACTGTGCCTGTGCCTGAGCCAGCCAGCCCAGCTACTATGCTGCTGCCGAGGGAAAGCCGAGGAGGCAGGCAGGCACATATGTTTTGCCGACAGTGCTCCTGGGGGTCGGGGGTGAGGGAGAGGTCGGGGTCATACGTGGGAGGCACTGCCCTCAAAATCTCCCCTGTGGCTACAGCTTGGGTCCCATTCCTGCAACTGGGATCCTTTAGTTACAAATTGACTATTTTCAGCCTGCTCAAAGCAGCTCTTCTGCACAGTTTAGACTTCTTTCTTTCCCCCTCTAAGCTCCCCAGCTGCCAACTCCCAACTGCTGATCTTGACTGCTGTTTTCCAGCTGTCTCTCCAATCATTCCATCGGCACTCATTGGTTACTCTTAGGGAGAGGCTAAACTTAGCTTGTCCGTCACAACAGCCAACTTGTATACGAGGCATTTTGAAGAATATTTTGTACATTCTATCATTAATCTTTTGTGGCATTTATCATTACCTAGTGGCATTTTATTGATGGTATCTTCTTGTTATATAAGAAACCCACCACCAACAATTTCTTAGAACTCATAACTGCCATCCACTCCATTTGAACAATCTGCCATAAAGCCAGTTTTCCAAGATCATGTGAAACTGTAGTGACCTACATGAGAAGTTGTACTGATCTGTACTGATGTACAGGATTTCCCTAGGGAGGCTACTATTTGGCAAACAGAATTTAGCAACCAGAGGTTACCCACATCAGGTATCTGTTTATTCCAAGGCCACTATTTGCAACATGAGAGGATTGTTACAAAGTAAGAAAAAATGCTCCCTCTAAGCTATGTAGTCCTCTGAGCAAAATTTCTGTCACACAATTTCTTACCTACCTCGTTGCACCAGGGTTCCCAGCAGGAATAATAAAGGTTTGAGTGGATAGAATCTGGGAATAAGTCCACCCAAGCCTGCACTAGTGAGGGATGAGACAGCAAACTGACAGGAACAAGTTAGATTCGGGTGGGTAGCCATGTTGGTCTGAAGCAGCAGAACGAACTTTGAGTCCAATGGCACTTTTAAGACCAACAAAGGTTTATTCAAGGTATATGCTTTCCTGCACTTGACGTAGTGTTATCAATAAAAGTGTTATCACTACTTACCCAGAGAAGTCTGTCGTGAGAATACCATAGTGGAATATGTATATCCGGCTAACATGACACACAGTGAGGTATCCCATAGCTACTACAAAGGAGTACCTAGAATCAATCATATTTAATTACATGAGGTTTTGACCGGGAAGCCCGGTAAAACCCCCCCCCCCCCAACAACAAACCCCAGCTCCCAGCCCAACGTGATGAATTGTGAGAATGGAAGAAAAGGAGCAACAGCTAAATTCTTTGGCATGTGAAAGGGTCTTGGGACCTGTGGGCTTATTTCTTGATGTGTCAAGCTGTCCAACTAACTCTTTCAACTGGCTATATTTTCCCTGTGACTTCGTATCCAAAAAGCGCATGCAAATAATTGTTCTGGCATCTCCAAAGCATATTAGTCATGGACATTCAGAGGTTGGACAGAAAAAGCAAAAATTAAGCAACCATTAATTTGAGGGGATTTGAGGAAAGGAGGCAAGAAAATGGCAAGAATACTCAGTAGAGACAAACTGTTGCAGCCACATAACCTTACCTATGAATGTTGGGAATACTGGCCATATTCATGACACCATAGCTCAATATCACTAACACAAAAATATGGATGGAGTACCTTGAATGTGGGAAGCAAAACAATAATCACATTCAAATACCAATGCGAGATAACAGAACTTTTTTTCAAGTAACTCAATGTGCATAGAAAGGGAGGGTCAGGAAACATGAAATCCCTCTACCACCAGCCCTGCTGTAACTTGAAAAAATGAATGAAGTCAACCAGTTACCTCCTAAGACAGAAATGAAATGCCAGAAGCATATTTCTCTAAATCAACTCTTTATTGATCAAATGCTGTCCTTAAAAATGTTCTAAAGATTTTTGCTGTTTCACAAGTTGCTTTAAAAGCTGCTTCATTGTGGAAGTTTTTCCACCTTAGCTTCCGAAATTGAGCACTTTTTTCTTAAGAAGAGTAGGTTTTTATACCCTGCTTTTCTCTACATTAAGGAGTCTCAAAGTGACTTACAATCACATTCCCTTCCCTCCCCACAACAAACACCCTGTGAGGTAGGTGAGGTGGAGAGAGTGCTGAGAGAATGGTGACTGGCCCAAGGTCACCCAGCAGGCTTCGAGTGGAGGAGGGGGGAAATCGAGCCCAGTTCTCCAGATTAGAGTCCACTGCTCTTAAGCGCTACACTGTGCTGGCTCTGAACAGAGCTTCCACAAGATGTAGTGCTGCTACACTCATTTTGTTTCCAAGTTTTCCTTGATCTCAATATGCTCTCTCAGACTTGCTTTACTCCAATCATTTGTGAAGAAGACAGTCCAAGAACATTAGCACTGGTAACAAATAGTGTGCAACTTCCTGCCTTGGAAAGGTCCTGTCCACATTCGTTCAATTTCCTGCTCTTAGCATCTCATGGGCACCATTTTCCCAGAATTTTTTTCCTGCCATGCCACCAAAGTGTTTTAGAGCTTTTTGTTGTTGTTGTTGTTGTTTTTTAAAAACCCACAACTGATAATTATTATAGCACTGAAATAACCTATTGGCACGTAAAATTTGAAATGGAAATAGTTAACAAAACTGTTATAGTGCTATAGCAGATGTGTAAAGAAAAAAAGACCAAAAAAGGGGGCAGTCAGTCACAACACCAGCCACAACAACCATGTCCCTGAGAGCTGATGTAAAGTTGCTGAACATGTGTGGAAGGGAAAAGCTGGGGAAAAGATGGAAGAAATTGTGTAGAAGCTCTGACGCCAATACACATGCCCATGCATTCATAGAAGTGATTAAAACAACATGGAGAAACCTTGCCATGTGGAAGGAGCCAAAGCATGCATATATGATGCAAATTATTTTGAGATGGAACACAAATAACCTTAAAAACATATCATGAAATACATAAGCAGCTTTAATGAAATGCAGAATTATGCAGAATACAAATACTCACCAACCAAAGCAGAAAACAGCAAAAGATATTCCAAAAACTGTGGCAAACGCATGGCGGACACCAGAACTGGCACGACTAGGGCTTAAGTACAGACGAAACCAAAATGCTGCCAAAAGTGCAAAGAGCTGACAAGCAACAAAATTGACCTGAGGGAAAATGAAAAGAAGATTGAAATCTGACCCCTGTCTGTCAGCAGCCTCCATTACTAGCAAGCCAAGAACTCAGCTACATGACCTTGGAAATGCCATGGACATTTTCTCCTGTGCAATCATCCAAAGAAGTTTTGAGGTGTTCTTGACAAACATTTAAACTGTGCACAAAGCTACCAGTGACACATTCCAGTCAACTTGACTTGCAAAAGAGGGCTTCTTCATAAACTTTAAAGGTGTACACAGTTAGAGTTGCCAAACTCCAGGGGTGGCCTGGAGATCTCGTGTTCTGATCTCCAGACTACAGGGACCAGTTCTCCTGGAGAAAATTGCTGCTCTGGAGGGTGGACTCCAGGGTACTATATCCCACAGAGGATCCTCCTTTTCCCAAACTCTGCCCTCCCCAGGCTCCAATCCTCACATTTCTAGGAATTTCCCATCCTCTGTTAACCTGGTACATTTTTTTGGCCCTGAAATGGCATAGCTAACATTGTTCAACAAAATGGATTTCAGACCCTGATTCTTGTCATGCATTAAGTAGCCCTGAAACTACCACAGATGCTAGTACGAGATCAAGGTCCACTGAACTCCTGAGCACCAACAAAATATAACGTATCATTTTAGAAAGGCAGAAAGAATAGAGCACTGGTATTAAAACTACAACACTGCAAATTATTTAGCATTACACATTATAACAATTTCTCGCTTCCCTTTATCTTTTTCTTGGCTGAGCAGCCCCTTTTCTTTCTTCTTTGTTTCTCTGTCTCACCCAGTTGTTTGAATGTATATAGATAAATGCTGACCTTGCCTAGGGAACTCAGGGAATGACTAAAATCCTTTTTTTGTCTTTGCCTGATAATGGTAATTCAAAACTAACAAACTACTTTATTCCGATTTTGAGAAGGAATCATCAGACAGGTATCAGGTTTAGGACTTAGAAGGTGAACAGGCAACAGGAATGAAGTAACTTTGTATAAATATAAGCGACAGATAGCTTGTTACAATCAAGTAGCTATTTTGTTATACAAACAGGTCTTTAAAACTATGGAAAGAGATCTCTTGGCAGTCACTGATTAAATAAACAAGCATAAACTTCTTCCTCTCAAAAATATTTAAGTTTGTGAAGGCAGAAACATTCACACAAGTTCCAATTTTCCTTCTTAACCTCTTGATAGGGATCACCCCCTTCCCCAGCTAGGAACTATTTCCCTCAGAGAAGGGCTACTCATCCCACTTCCCTAATTCAGGATCCTCCTTGATTCTCTCACTCTGCTTAACTCTCCTTAACGCTCCACTCTGAATTGTTATTCTTAACTGCCACTCTCAACTGTAGAATTCCATTTGAATAAAACTTTGTTGGTCTTTAAGGTATTACTGGACTCAAATTTTGTTCTGCTGCTTCACACCAACACAGCTATTCACCTGAATCTATTTGAATCCCCTGTCACTCAAGGTTCTCAGACTTGGTTTAAAAAGTTAACAATTTATTGTCCATTACCCACATATTTTAAATGTGGGAGTTATTTTAAAATGAGAAAAAAGGGATTGAAGTATATATTAATTTGAAGGGATCTGAATTAGTACTGTATTCATTTTTCTTTATTTCATGCACAGGTTCTAAATATGCCTCTGTTCTGATGCAGTGTTCTTCTGGCACTCTCCTATTCTAAAGGTTGCACAATCCTTCTGAGATTTGAACTCTAAAATTGAAACAGATGTTCTTTGTGGATTGCCATGATGAAGCAGTCAGAGGAATAATTGCTAACAGACCTTGTGGTGAAGCTGCAAAAAAGATTACAAAGCCCTTACTCAACAAAAAGGCAGAAACAAAAATATAAAGAGGGAAAATATTTAAATTAAAAAGTAAATCTGGAGAATTAAACAATGTGCTGCACATTAGATAAACCAAACAAATAGCAATTATGGTTTCCCT